>NC_084620.1:26770879-26870879 GCF_033978795.1 Nerophis ophidion | reverse complement strand
TGTAGCTTGTTTATGTCAGATACGGCCATTTGTTCAAGTCCTTTAGTTATACCAGTAGTGTTCTTCAGCTTTCCATTTTAGGTCCTTTTTTATTTTCAACATTTAGGTTATTCAACTGGTGACAAGAGAGTTTAGGTTAAAACAACTCACATTTCTGTAGCAAATTCTTAAAAACCCTGTCATGTGCTGTGGTAGAGACGATCTTTGAACAGCTTTTTTTTAGAAGTTCCATAAAAACAGCATAGCGCTCCTATACGTCTGACACAATTGGCTGTGTGGCAGACACTAAGCCCCAGGTCTCTCAACCAGTAGGGGCTAGGGTTGATTAACGATAAACTGATGCAACCACATAGCCGGTTTGAAAAGTGGCTGGTCCGGGTACACAGGTTACAGGTAGAGATGTCCGATAATGGCTTTTTAGCTGATATCCGATATTCCGATATTGTCTAACTCTTAATTACCGATTCCAATATCAACCGACACCGATATATACAGTCGTGGAATTAACACATTATTATGCCTAATTTTGTTGTGATGCCCCGCTGGATGCATTAAACAATGTAACAAGATTTTCCAAAATAAATCAACTCAAGTTATGGAAAAGAAATGCCAACTGGCACTGCCATATTTATCATTGAAGTCACAAAGTGCAGGATTTTTTTTGACATGCTTCAAAACAGCAGCTTGGAATTTGACTGTAGTCACATAAATCAGTTGTTGCGCCAAACTACAAATCAGTTGACCATTATTTTCTTTAAAACCACATGACAGCCAAGGTTGTCTGCCAAAACAGTCACAGTTGTTACGTTATTTCTGTAACTGGAGACAAGAATAGATACATGGACCTGGTGTTGCGCGAGAAAAGCAATTCGAAGACAGTTTATCTTTAAAACCACACAAGAGTCTCAGCTGCCCGTCAAATAATTACCCACAAGTATTGTCTCCATGATCTGCCGTCCGACAATATTGTAATATCCCAAGGAACACCATCACTTCCCATCCCATTCCCAATCAAGCCATTGGCTAGAAGCTGTTGGTGTCTGTGACGACACTGACTTGACTTGAATCTAGGAAAATAAATATATTTGACATCTGTTTGCCTTTTTACTTTATAAAACATCATTGAGGATAAATATTGTTTTAAGAGTTACAACATATTGGAAACATGTCACTGTTATTGAATGTGCTTTTTTTTATGTTTGAAGATGAATGTGCCTATATGACTGTTCTCATTCATCAGATTATTGGTTTTCTCATGGCATTCAACTGATCAGTCGTCTTAGAAGACGTTTGCCCTCTCATCCGAGTAGTTTTCATCAGTTCATGCTCATAGATTTAGCTTGGACAGATCTAGTCTGAGTGCTTGGTTTCAAGGTTGTAACTATTTAGCCTCTAACTTTAGCGGTAACGTATGCACAGGAAGGGATGCCTGTTTTTCTTTGTGGTGTAAAAAAAGAATGTGTCCATGAAAAAATAATAACCATAAGCTTGAATCGTCCATACACTAAATGGAAACGCATCAAATCGTTTGGTTCATGAACTGTTCCGTTTGTGAATCGTTTATGAATCGCATCATAACCCATGTATCGGGATATGATGGAATCGTCCATCACAAAGAGATTTACATTATACATTGAGGCACTCCCTTTTAAAGCATTATCCGCATTCTTCCAACTGCGAGAATACAATACATGAGTTTGAACGACAATTACAAAAAGGGAAGATACTGGTCATTTATGGTTTTCTCCTGTAAGTGAACACTTGAGTTAAGAACAACACGTGACAAAGAAGTTGGGAAAGTTGGCAATAAATACTGATAAAGTTGAGGGATGCTCATCAAACACTAATTTGAAACATCCAACAGGTGTGCAGGCTAATTGGGAACAGGTGGGTGCCATGATTGGGTATAAAAACAGCTTCCCAAAAAATGCTAAGTCTTTCACAAGAAAGGATGGGGCGGGGTATACCCCTTTGTCCACAACTGCGTGAGCAAATTGTCAAACAGTTTAAGAACAACGTTTCTCAAAGTGCAATTGCAAGACATTTAGGGATTTCTACATCTATGGTCCATAATATCATCAAAAGGTTCAGAGAATCTGGAGAAATCACTCCACGTAAGCGGCATGGCCAGAAACCAACATTGAATGACCATGACCTTCGATCTTTCAGACGGCACTGTATCAAAAACCGACATCAATCTCCAAAGGATATCACCACATGGGCTCAGGAACACTTCAGAAAACCACTGTCACTAAATAAAGTTTTTTCACCACATCTGTTAGTGCAAGTAAAAGCTGTACTATGCAAAGCGAAAGCCATTTATCAACAACATCCAGAAACGCCGCCGGCTTCTCTGGGCCCGAGATCATCTATGATGGACTGATGCAAAGTGGAAAAGTGTTCTGTGGTCTGACGAGTCAACATTTGAAATTGTTTTTGGAAATATTCGACATCGTGTCATCTGGACCAAAGGGGAAGCGAACCATCCAGACTGTTATCGACACAAAGCTCAAAAGCCAGCATCTGTGATGGTATGGGGGTACATTAGTGCCCAAGGCATGGGTAACTTATACATCTGTGAAGGCACCATTGATGCTGAAAGGTACATACAGGTTTTGGAACAACATATGCTGCCATTTAAGCGGCATCTTTTCCATGCACGACCCTGCTTATTTCAGCAAGACAATGCCAAGCCACATTCAGCACGTGTTACAACAGCATGGCTTCGTAAAAAAATAATGCGGGTACTTTCCTGGCCCGCCTGCAGTCCAGACCTGACTCCCATCGAAAATGTGTGGCGCATTATGAAGCATAAAATACGACAGCGGAGACCCTGGACTGTTGAAAGACTGAAGCGCTACATAAAACAAGAATGGGAAAGAATTACACTTTCAAAGCTTCAACGATTAGTTTCCTCAGTTCCCAATCTTTTATTGAGTGTTGTTAAAAGAAAAGGGGATGCAAAACAGTGGTGAACATGCCCTTTCCCAACTACTTTGTCACGTGTTGCAGCCATGAACTTCTAAGTTAATTATGATTTGAAAAAAAATAAAATAAAGTTTATGAGTTTGAAAATCAAATATCTTGTCTTTGTAGTTCAGTCAACTGAATATGGGTTGAAAATGATTTGCAAATCATTGTATTCCGTTTATATTTACATCTAACACAATTTCCCAACTCATATGGAAACGGGGTTTGTATTTGTCCAGCTTCCATAGTCCTTTTTATACACTTTACGAGAAATATATTGGCAGCAAACGCCGTAGCTTGCTAGCTTGTGCACGCTAGCTTTCTGACACTCTTGTTTTGTTAGCGCAGGCAGGATGAAGCAGGGCTTTTATTGTGAAGACAGGAACTCGAGTATTGACGCGAGAGTCTGTTAAAATAAAAAGTGTTTCTCGCCCTTTTTCTAAGAAGAAGAACTACTGTTAAGATATGTGTTCCCGAGGAGCTATTGTTTGTATGGCAACGGGGACAATATTAAGTGATGCACCGGAAAATGGAGTAGAGCTTGTGATGTACTGTTGTGAACATGTCTGCCGAGGTTTAACAATAAATTATGGTCCAGTTTGGTCTAAATAATACATTCTGTAGTCTGTGTGTGACAGTGCAGCGTCTTTCAAACTTTTTGGAGCCAAGGCACGATTTTTTTTAATAAAAACAAAACAAAACGGAGGGACACCACCAACAGAAAACATTAAAAAATTAAACTCAGCAGTCGATATTGACAATAAAAAAGTTGCTCTGATGGCGGGATCTGCCATGCAAGACGCTAACCACGACTCATCAGGAGCAAGGGTGAAATGTCTTGCTCAAGGCCACGACGGACGTGACTAGGGTGGTAAAAGCTGGGGATCGAACCAGGAACTCTCCTTTTGCTGGCGCGGCCACTCTCCCAACTGTGTCACGCCGTCCCGTGTGCTCAATTATTATATTTTCTGATATACAGGTTACATAGAATTTTTCGTAGTTATTTTCCTGCTCGTTCATGTCCTTGGTCCGTGCAGGCTTGAGCTGATGTGAACCATAATTGTGATTTAGACCAATTAAGGTGCACTATCAGACCAATCGTTTGTTTGAACCAAACTAAAGCTGAGACGTGTAAACACAAAAGTATTGATATATTTCCCTCCTGATGTATCGCACAATGCACCATTGGGGGGGTGGTGGTGATGGTGGTGGTGGTGGGGGGGTGTCCATGCTGCATGCTGCTTAAGTACCCCTGTCTCATTTCCATACCGCTTCAACATGTTTCCAAAAGATATGCATAATTACAGGGTTTGTACATAATTGCTCCAACACATTGTCGAGAAAAAGCCCAGATTGTTTTTTTTGTTTTTTTGGGGGGTTGGGGGGAGCTTGTAGAAAAACAAACTGGTCTGTGGTCTGAACAATTAAAACAATGCAGCTTTCTTGGAAACGAGTCCCGCTCTCATTATTGCCGTTCCTTCCCACCTGTCAGAAGGTTTACCAAGGCCTTGACATCCTGGCATTGAAACATTCTTTTTTGGTCTATTTCCTCTTCCACGCACTCTCGCCAAAACACGTGGGCAAAATGAAATGTAAGTAAGGTGCCGTCTGTGGCTGTTTCTTCTTTGTCTAGTGCCGCAAAAAAAAAAAAAAGGAAGCAGAATCAAAGGAACTCACAATGAAGGAAGTTTTGCTGCTCTTAAAAGTGAGCAAACAGGTGCACACATTCATTCAACCTGATAACGTACAGGTTCTGGGCTTTAAACGGGGAATGTTTAAGTGGCAAGCTTCCTTTTCGTGAAATTAAGCAGCACCGCTTGGTCTAATCCCCTTCCTGACTTGCTTTCAAGCTCTGACATTACACATATGGCACGAAAGGAAGTGTCACGCTGGTGAGTGTTGTTTTCTTCTGAGTGCTCCAGCTCACTAATAACCCCCAGATAGTGTATCTGAGTGTTGCTCCTGCCCTAATGGGCAAAAAGTCTTCATCCTTTCAATCTCTGTCACGGTGGAGAAATAGCTATTACCCAAATGCTTTGGCTGCACACCATTTGTGAAAGTCGTTTCTAATGCTGATGAAAGCGCTCTTTTCCGTGAAGAAGCATTTCCGTCAATGCTGTTTTTTGTCAAAGACCAGCTCGGACGATCTAGAGGGGTTTTTCAACGTTTTTCCAGGCCATGGACTAGAGGGGTGTTCTGGTCAAATGTTGATATTGTCAGGTTTGTGAACCCAGGACGCAGAGACAGCAGTTGTACCGCGGGTACAAACGTACAGTGCATTCAGAATTTATTCTATTTGGAAAAACACTGTAACATAGGAAAATGCGGAAAAAGTGTGAATACTTTTCGCAAGCACTGTATTTAATGGGAGCAAATGAAAACTTAGGCAGGTAGGAAATGTGGCTGGGCAATATATCGAGTTTGTAAGATGTATCGATATATTTTTAAACAAGGTATGAATTAAGAAAATATCGTAATATTGATATATTTTATTTCACATTAAAATTACCAAACGCGGGCAGCACGGTGGAAGAGTTGTTTAGTGCGTCTGCCTCACAATACAAAGGTCCTGAGTAGTCCTGGGTTCAATCCCGGGTTCGGAATCTTTCTGTGTGGAGTTCGCATGTCCTCCTCGTGACTGCGTGGGTTCCTTCCGAGTACTCCGGCTTCCTCCCACCTCCAAAGACATGCACCTGGGGATAGGGTGATTGGCAACACTAAGTTGGTCCTAGTGTGTGAATGTGAGTGTGAATGTTGTCTGTCTATCTGTGTTGGCCCTGCGATGATGTGGCGACTTGTCTAGGGTGTACTCTGCCTTCCGCCCGATTGTAGCTGAGATAGGCTCCAGCGCCCCCCTTGACCCCGAAGGGAATAAGTGGTAGCAAACGGATGGATGGATGACCAAACGCGGCTTATTTGTTGTGTACCTTGTTCTCCCCTGTTTCTCCTCCACTTCCTACTAAACCCCTCCCCCTCCTCCTTCCAAGAGTGTTTGCAGAATGAGAACATTCATGAATGGTTAGTTGTTTACTATGATGAGCCATGATTGGTTAGGGACAGGCCAATCAGAGGCAAGATATGGCAGGTCATCGAACCATGAAAGGAAATCACAAAGTGCCTGCCTGCAAATTTATTTTTTTATCTGAGTTTGATACATTTTGTATTATTTACACAGCGATGTTGTTTTTTTACGTGGAAATAATATTTTTCTATTTTATTCATGTTGTGTAATGCTGTGCTACTTAAATAGTTTATTTTCTGTGCTGTTAAAGCCCATCTTGAATCACTGGGTTAATAAAAGTGCCATTGACCGTTTACAGTACAGTTGTCCTTCAGTTAAATTTTACTGAATTTCGCTCAAAAATGAATATCTTTATATGTATACTTTCACGAAAAAATATATTGAGATATATGTTGAATATCGAGTTTTAGTAAAAATATATCGCGATACATTTTTTCGTCCAGCCCTAGTAGGAAGTCCACAAAAAGGTGTACACTTGTCAAGGTAGCAACGGAGGAACAGGGCAGGCATAAAGGGCAACTTGAATGGCAACCAGGGACAGGTGCGTCATGATTGCCGATCTGGATCAGGTGAGGGAGGCAACCCTAAGTCCAGAGTTGAAGTGGCAGCAAATGAATGCACAGAAGTATTGGAGACAAGAAAACAAGAGCGCTGGAAGCACAGGAAAATAAACAAAATTTCAATTCTTCATTGGGGAGTAATGAGCGATATGAAAAAAAAAAAACAAGTATCAGATGATCTCGTCTTGCATCTAAAATTTCCGGTATAAGTCCCGCAGCGTGTATACTCATGCAAAGCTGGGCAGCCATTTAACATCTAAACGTCCTCCAATAAGCACACAACCTTGGCCTTTTCTCGTATTTTAGTTAAGTAATTCACAAACAGGGCAGCACGGTGTCAGAGGGGTTGGTGCGTCTGCCTCACAATACGAAGGTCCTGAGTAGTCCTGGATTCATCCCGGGCTCGGGATCTTTCTGTGTGGAGTTTGCATGTCCTCCCCGTGAATGCATGGGTTCCCTCCGGATACTCCGGCTTCCTCCCACTTCCAAAGACATGCACCTGGGGATAGGTTGATTGGCAACACTAAATTGGCCCTAGTGTGTGAATGTGAGTGTGAATGTTGTCTGTCTATCTGTGTTGGCCCTGCGATGAGGTGGCGGCTTGTCCAGGGTGTACGCCGCTTTCCGCCCGGTTGTAGCTGAGATAGGCACCAACGCCCACCGCGAACCCAAAAGGGAATAAGCGGTAGAAAATGGATGGATTGATGGAATTTACTATGGTTGCACATCTCTCTCTGATAAACGATTCGATATGCATCTAGATACACAGGTTACAATTCGATTAAAAAACAATATCCTTTTTATTACAGACCGATTCCATTCGATTCTGAACGATATGATTCTATTTGATGGTTTATATTCAAGACTCCAAATCCCCAAGCATTGTGGCTTCATGGCACTGGCAAAAAAAACAGAACAACAAAATCCCATGTCAATGTATTTATTTTTAAACATGGACCAAAAAAAGTCTGGCTGAATTGTAGGATGGGAACTCCAGAGGTAAAAGTAGCACATAATAGTAACAACAAAGTGCAATATTTCAGCCTGAGCATAGTTTTGAACACTAGAGGTAGGTAACAAAGATTCAATATTTCAATCTGAGCATATAGTGTTTTGAACACTAGAGGTAGGTAACAAAGATTCAATATTTCAGCCTGAGCATATAGTGTTTTGAACACTAGAGGTAGGTAACAAAGATTCAATATTTCAATCTGAGCATATAGTGTTTTGAACACTAGAGGTAGGTAACAAAGATTCAATATTTCAGCCTGAGCATATAGTGTTTTGAACACTAGAGGTAGGTAACAAATATTCAATATTTCAATCTGAGCATATAGTGTTTTGAACACTAGAGGTAGGTAACAAAGGTGCAACATTACAATGTAAACAAGTTTCACACCTATAACACATCTCAAAATGTGGCACGGGGTTTTAACTCACCGTACTCTTGGCCTCGTTTCCGCTTGTCATGCTGGTCGAGATTTGTAGTGCTGCCAATGTACGTCAACGATGCTCGACACAATTTACAAATAGCATGGCTTCTGTCGAGCTTCCCTTCCTTCTTATAAAACCCAAAAACTTTCCACACTTTGGAATTCTGTCTCCCCGATGCGTTGAAAATCTTTCTCGGTCCATTATCACCTTCGGTCAGACTGACGCTTTCGTTCTCCTCCTCCATTTTCCGTGTTGTCCCTTGTTTATCACTCGTGCTAATACCAGCTAGGCAGCTACCACGTTTGGCGAGTAGCTTCAGCTCTCGCGTTGTTTTAGAGACGCTGCCGCTTATTGTAATCTAGCCAACCCATGCAAAGTCTCGCGATAACCGATCCATGACTCTATAACCGATTCAGCTAGGAATTCATGGATTATTCGCATCGATTGAGGAATCTGCTACCGATGCAGCCTAATTGCTCACTTGTTGAAACAAATACTCGGTCGCATCGGTTTATCGTTAACAACCCTAGAATTTACAAACAGCACACAGGCTAGAAATACATAAAAAGTGTCCCTAATTGAAGGATGTTGCATAGATATATAGATAGTACTTTATTGATTCCTTTAGGAGAGTTCCTTCAGGAAAAAAATGCAATCTAAACACGACATTTGTCAATATCAAATAGTTATAATTGCATATTACTTACACATACAAAGTCCCCAAAGCAGAGGCTTATTACAAAACAAACGTTTTCACATCTTTAAATTTACTTCGTCATGAGCTTAATTTCATTAATTATTGTGACCACTATGTGTTGCCAAAAAACTAATTAACGCTTCAAGTCAAAAGCATACATTTGTCATGGTTAGTGTTTATCATACCGACCACTTAATTGTTCTCTGACTAATTTCACTTGATCACGCCTTTACATTTGTGGAGAATATGTTGGGGGTGGAGGGATTGGGAATATCAAAATATATATTAAAAAAAACCTCTAACGCTGACCAAAAACTTAACGGTCCCCCTACTCTACCTGCACATGATTCAGCTATGGGGTTTCTCTGATTTAAAGGGTAAGTTATGAATTGTTAAATGTTTTAATGGTGCTATCTGCAGGGACTATAGAGTGCTCAATGGTTAGAGCAGAGGGAGCTGTCTCACAGGCTATGACAAGACGCCATGTTGTGTAACTATTACTCAATCCAATGGTACCCCAACTCAACAGTTGGTGTCGAAACCTGTGCAATAACCGTGGACATACTTTGATTTGGACTACAAGTACACAACGAAAAATATCAATCAATCAAAGATTATCTAAATAGCCCCCAGTCACAATCATCAATCAATGTTTATTTATATAGCCCTAAAGCACAAGTGTCTCAAAGGGCTGCACAAGCCACAACGACATCCTCGGTTCAGATCCCACATCAGGGCAAGGAAAAACTCAACCCAGTGGGATGACAATGAGAAACCTTGGAGGGAACCACAGATATAGGGGGAAACCCACGAGTGGGTCTAGCATAATATTGTGAAAGTTCAGTCCATAGTGGATATAACATAATAGTGAGAGTCCAGTCCATAGTGGGGTCAGCACGGGACCATCCCAGCAGGAGACAGGTCAGCAGCACAGAGATGTCCCCAACCGATGCACAGGCGAGCGGTCCACCCCTGATCCCGACTCTGGACAGCCAGCACTTCATCCGTGGCCACCGTCAATGTCTCAAAGGGCTGCACAATCCACAACTACATCCTCAGGGCTGACCGTGTTACTGGTGCAATGGATGCCGAGTGGATACGATTAATAATATGAGAGTCCAGACCATAGTGAGGTCAGCAGGGGATCGTCTTGCATGTAGAAAAGTCTGTAGCCCAGAGATGTCATCAACCAAAGCTTCAATGGCTTTTTTCGAACAAAGCAACTTCTTTGGAACAACGCCTTCATGGTTTGAATTATATAATTATTGGCATTTATGAGGAAACAAAATCAGGTGTCAACGTGCAAGGAAAATGGATCTGCATAATATGACCTCTTTCAGACTGAATTTTGCTTCCACGGAGTCACAACACCGTCCTCTGTGGATACTTTTATTTTTGTGCACAATAAGTGCAATCCTCTAATACAACGCTAGGGGCAGTGTTTAGCCAAAGGTTCATTCAATGAGGAACCATAACATTCATCAACTATTTATTAGCTTGTTAGCTTCCTTCGTCGGGGCATGGTAATTAAAGACAGACGAGGAGTGTTATTGGACCTGGAACTAATCAATGTGTGTGTAATCAACAGTCACTTTAAATGCAAATGTAGCTCTAAAATCAGAGGAGAAAGTGGGCTGAATGCCCTTTGAACTAGTTACATATTTTAATTAAAAAAATCAGGCCATGACGACATGTACAAAGTTCTCGCGACATTTAGAACAGCAGCTTAGTTTTGGGGTAGAAGTGTCTGCTTCATCTACTTCAAGGGTGTCCAAAAAAAGCTCCTTTCTATTTGTTTTTATCATATTGGCTTATGTCACCATTATTGGTTTAACAAAACATATGTAGTTTTTAACGTCTATATATCTAACAGTTGCTAATTATACTTAATAAAAATTGCTTGTCAAGCCGAGAAAACTAATTTATAATTTGATCATCAAAAATAGCAATGTCACACATTACATTAAAACATTAAATAAGCTGTAGAATCTATAGTGTACAAGCGAGAAATTATTTTAACTCCATCTAAAACACTTCCTTGCGGTCTCCATAACATGTAATGTTGGTTATTTGGTCAAAATTTTGCATAGATTATGTTTTACAGACCGTGATGTGATGTCAACTGGCTTTCTGACTGTCTCTTTAGGATGCACCGTTTTGTGGGCGGTCGTATTTACGTGGACTCACTTTGACAGCATCTTCTTCTCTTCATCATCTTTGTTGCACCGTTAGTTTTTAGCCATTCCATAGAGAGTCTACTGAAAGATATAAGTTACAACTGGACGCTACTTTGTATTAGAAATGACAACAGCGGCGGATGAATGCCCCACAACAAGAGGATAGAGAAAAAGAAGGAGCCTATTGAATTCGGCGCGGACTACAATGGGTGACGCTCAGACATTTTGTGAACTTTTGCATATCTCAAATACACAACAGCAGAAACCAATAGGTCAGAAAAGTTGTTTTTTTGTGTAATAATAGGTTGAAACAAAATGCCAGTTAAAATGTATTCTACAGTAGTAGGTGCCATTTTGGAGTCCTAATACACACAATATTAATAACCATATGTCGAAACACAGCGTGTTTGACTACGGAAGTCGTAATGCACCAACAATCCATCAGCTTACCAAAGTCACACTAAAGCATTTTGACAGATTGTTGAAAGCCGTGTTATATGTTCTATAATCTCAATGGAACATTTAAAGTTTTGGGCTTGCTTGCTTACTGGTACTTGCTAGCATCATTTATGTCAAGCTGCAGTCAATGTTTATCTCTTATGTGTGACTGCCATCTACTGGTCAAACGTATTACACTTTGTACCACATACAATTGGTCAGTAAGCACAACCAGAATGAATACATATACAAGGTGCACCGGGCTATAAGGCGCAGTGTCGATCTTTTTTGTAAATGATAGGATATTAAGTGCGCTTCAAAGTCCAAAAATTCAATAGAGTTGATGAGTTATTTTTAAATTCTACTCTTGCTACACTGGCTCCATCTTGTAGTAGCCAGAGAATCATATGATCAAAGTATATTGTTTTGTTTTTCTATATTCAAACAGTGTTACTGTTCAAACTATGTGCAACGTTACAGTGGACAAAAATATTAAAAGTACTTGTTGCATAAAATTTCTGCCTTTTTTTTGACTGAATACTTACGCCTACTACGCTACTGTGTTCCAATGTCGGTCATTATGGTGGTACTTAATATATAATTTAAGAGGAGAACTACTTTTTAAGATCCAATATTGTAGAACAACGCAGAAACGAATGAGTATAACAATAGCAGGGGTTAAAATATGGAACTGTTTAAAGGATGAAATAAAACACAGCACCAACATAAACCAGTTTAAAAAGCTTTTTAAATCATTTATCATTAGTAAATATAAGAAAGAAGAGCAAACATTGTTTTAGAAAGACAATAATATATAATACGTATATAAATAAAATTTATGATTTCATATTTATACATATAGGTTATATTAAAATGTATATATTACCACTTTATATGGAATTTAAATAAATTGTGTATATATAATATATATATATATATATATATATATATATATATATATATATATATATAAGTGTACAAATGTATGTTTGATTTAAATGTTAAACTGTGTATATGAGACGTGTACTACATATATGTTGCTTATATATTGTTTAAAAAAAAAGTAATATAAGTGAAGCATGTTTTAGATTTTATATATTTTGAACCTTGTTCTTGTTGTGATGGGGTAGGTTTATATAAGCGTTGCTTCAACCTACACCCTTTCGGCTCAATCATTGCCCAAATGAGTGTTTTTTTTTTTGTTTGTTTTTTTTTTTTCTTTTTTTGTTGTTGTTCTTTGTTTTATGTGAAGATTGCCGAAATAAATAAATAAATAAATAATAACTGACCACTTCTATGTTAGCTACCTCTCTTTGTTTATATTGTATATTTTCTGCTGGATCTACTTTCTATTTTATGCTGAACTTTTTTTTGCTGCAGCTGTTACATATACTGTAATATTGTACATGGTAATTGGGCTTTGTTATATGTTGTGTATATATTATATACAAATATAATATAATATAATATAATAATATATATATATTATATACAGTACGGTGTAGAGGGGTTAGTGTGTCTGCCTTACAATACGAAGGTCCTGGGTTCGATCCTGCGCTCGGGATTTTTCTGTGTGGAGTTCGCATGTCTTCCCCGTGACTGCGTAGGTTCCCTCCGGGTAATCCGGCTTCCTCCCACTTGAAAAGACATGCACCTGGCGATAGGTTGATTGGCAACACTAAATTGGCCCTAGTGTGTGAATGTGAGTGTGAATGTTGTCTGTCTATCTGTGTTGGCCCTGCGGTGAGGTGGCGATTTGATCAGGGTGTACCCCACCTTCTGCCCAATTGTAGCTGAGATAGGCTTCAGCGCCCCCCGCCACCCCATACTAACACTTTTGTATGAGGTACATATTCACAATTAATTAGTTGCTTATTAACATGCAAATTAGTACCATATTGGCTCTTAATTAGTCATTACTAAGTACTTATTAATGCCTTATTCTGCATGGCCTTATTATACAACCAGTAAGCAATTAACTAAGAGTCTTCTTTCAATATGCTCTGAATTATTGCTTATTAGTAATCCTAACCCTAATCCTAACCCTTAGTGTCCAAATAACTCCAAATTAAATCGGTATCAAATAAGTATGGGGAACTTATTCACCATTAACTAGTTGCTTATTAACATAATATATTCCCCATACTAAAGTTTTACCATTATATTTTATATTGCTATTATGGTACATTTTAAGTCTACTTTATACCTGTATTTTCCTTTCCATCCTTACCCTTTCCAACCTTTGTAACTGAGCTACTGTGTGGAACAATTTCCCTTGTGGATCAATAAAGTTTGTCTAAGTTACTTTTTTTTAGCATCTTTAACATACAAAAATGTATCAACATGGCCCCTACATCCATCTGTATGCCACACTCACTGGAAACAGTTTGGACAACCGTTATCCAATCTCAAAATGTAATGATTTGTTTGTTGCCCTCTCGGAGTCAGAGTGTACGTGGCCCAAATTGGTCTCTACTGACAATTGGCAGACATGTGATTGCGCTTGGCTGTGATGATGTATTGATGCGGTGGGAAGACATCTTCATACCGGAACAATATACACGACTCCAGGGACAGAGGGGCAAAAAAAATAAATAAATAATACACACCCTTTACAAGATAAAATTACTTTTTCCTACCAGAAGTCAGAAAAATGATTGGACTAATACACCATACATAGCGTCGGACAGCGGGGGAGGGAAGGACGGTGGGCATGTTTTATATGCTTTCTCATACACCCCGCTGCTGACCAGTGCAGAAAACCCAGGTATCACAATGTTTAAAAAATAACACCATTATTGGTGCCTATTGAATTCGGTTGCAAGCAATGCAACTTGTAACAGATAAGAAACCTGATGGAATCTGTCTTTGCTCTATCGGAGCCAAAACGCTCTCTGTATGAGTCAAATGGAGGCGGCCGTATTGACAATTCAAATCGAACAGCGCTTTGCAGGCAATTCACCTTGTAATCTACATGCTTCCTTCACCAGCCAGCCCCCGTCTAGATTGCATTTTATATACGAAAGACGGCCCTTTTCGACAAGTATTCACGAGCAATCTGAAAAAGTGCAGAGATATACAAGTGGACGGACAATAACGCTGAAAAGTGTCCTAAATAAAGTTATTTTGAGATTAATTGTAAATGTTCCCATGCCGTGGGGAAACTTTTTAATCCCTCGCAGAGAGATTTACTACTTCATTTGTAGGTATCACTTATTAGGATGACCAATTACCCTGCAAGCCATGTTTCTCCATGCAACATTAATAGCCGGTTACTTTACTCTGCACAGCTTTTTTTTTCTAATGGAGCAGATAACAAATCCAATATCACCCAGCCTGGCTGTATGTCAATATGCCCCCCGACAGTTATAAATCACTTACAGCTCCAGCATGCTACATTAAACATATACAAAAACGTACAAGCAATCCACCCCTAATTTGTTTTTCTGGGATTGTCGTAGGGATAACAAAGACTTCTGACCTCGCCAGCCTGAAGATGGTCCCTCAGTAGCTCGTCTTTCATGAATCTTTTAGGCTGCGGTTCAAAGTTTTGGTGAACCCTCGAAATAATAAGCTCCCTGATTAGTGTGGCTAAAAAAATACCCCTGGCCGAAAAAGGCTCCGGGTCAGCTCTTGAACGCGTCTCGGACCATTTGCATGCTGGGAAGGTGCCGCTGACGAGCCTCTTCTCCAGCCAGAGGTGGTAAACATAATCTGCTGATGATGGATGGAGCAAAAAAAAACACACAAAAAAACCCCACATCCCTTCACCTCGGATCTCGCTTATTTGGGGCTGTCTGATTTTAAAGCATACAGAAGATGTTGGGCTTCGATACCAGCCGACATTCACAATGCTTCCATTTTCAGTCATTTCATGATCCAATTAAGATGGTGGAAATGTGCTACATTCTGGAGAGAGAAACTCTGAAGCTGGAGAAAGACGGATGTCATTTGTGTTCATTCAACGCATTGGAACCCGATTAAGTCGGACTTGTTTATGTCGATGACCCACCAAAGTTGGCCAAGACATCAAGTCTAGGTCCCCGATTTTCTTTCCATTACATCACTAAATTTTGACACTCATTCACAATCTTAACGTGAGACAAAAACATGTATTTCTGTTTTCTGTACGTTCTAGAGAGGGCACAACTACTACCAAGAGGCGGCTAACAACGCAGGTAATAGGGATTAACCCTATAAAACTCTAAAAAATCATTTTAAAAACTTGTAAATACAGTCGTTGTCAAAAGTTTACATTCAATTGTGAAGAACATAATGTCATGGCTGTCTTGAGTTTCTAATAATTTCTACAACTCATTGAATCATTGACTTGAACAAGTCAAGAAAGTCACTTGGAGCCATTTCAAAGCAGCTTAAGGTTCCAAGAGCAACTGTGCAGATAATTGTTTGTAAGTATAAACTGCATGGCACAATTTTTGTCACTGCCACGATCAGGAAGAAAAACGCAAGCTATCACCTGTTGCTGAGAGAAAATTGGTCAGGATGACCAAGAATCAACCAAGAACCACCAAAAAACAGATCTGCAATTAATTGGAAGGTGCTGGAACACAGGTGTCAGTGTCCACAGTCAAGCGTGTTTTGCATCGCCGTGGACTGAGAGGCTACCACGCAAGAAGAAGCCCTTGCTCCAGAAACGACACCTTAAGGCTCGTCCAAAGTTTGCTGCTGATCACATTGACAAAGATAAGACCTTCTGGAGGAAAGTTCTGTGGTCAGATGAAACAAAAATTGAGCTGTTTGGCCACAATACCCAGCAATATGTTTGGAGGAGAAAAGGTGAGGTCTTTAATCCCAGGAAAACCATACATACCGTCAAGCATGGTGGTGGTAGTATTATGCTCTGGGCCTGTTTTGCTGCCAATGGAACTGGTGCTTCAGAGAGAGTAAGTGGGATATTATAAAGGAGGATAACATCCAAATTCTTCAAGACAACATAAAATCATCTTCCCGGAGGATGGATCTTGGGCGCGGTTGGATGTTCCAACAGGACAATGACCCCAAACACACGTCAAAAGTGGTAAAGGAATGGCTAAATCAGACTAGAATTAAGGTTTTAGAATGGCCTTCCCAAAGTTCTGACTTAAACGTGTGGACAATGCTGAAGAAACAAGTCCATGTCAGAAAACCAACAAATTTAGCTGAACTGCACTAATTTTGTCAAAAGGAGTGGTCAAAAGATCAACCAGAAGATTGCCAGAAGCTTGTGGATGGCTACCAAAGGCGCCTTATTGCAGTGAAACTTGCCAAGGGACATCTGACCAAATATTAACATTGCTGTATGTATACTTTGGACCCAGCAGATTTGGTCACATTTTCAGGAGACCCTTAATAAATTCATAAAAGAACCAAACTTCATGAATGATTTTTGTGACCAACATGTATGTGACTTTTTTGTATTTGTGGTCCCAATATGGCCCCTACAACATTTTGTTTAAGTTCAAGAGTCCTCAGTTATCGCCCATTGACAATTTGTCCCTGGCCAAAGTCAGAAGTAATTGTGTAAACAGTGACTAGTTTGGTTTGCGGTTATGTCGACAACCACTTATGTTGACGTAAGTCAGCCAATCCGAGGCGTGTCGACTTCAAACTGTATTATAAATTTGTTATGAAGGGAAATATTCATCTCAAAGTGTGATTTTGTACCCCCAATAATTGATGGCGTATTTCCCCTGAATGATACAATAACAGGGAGTTTTATTCCCCCGGTTTTTGTTTCAGTAAAAAAAAAGAAAGTGATCTGCCATTTTACCCAGTGTGACATTGTTGCAGTGAAACCATGAGCAGATGCTGCTGTAAATTTTTTAGCAGCATTGGACAGATGATATTCTATCTCCAAACATGATTATTTGATGGGGCATTCTCAAAGAGCAACTATTAATGACATCACATTGTGTTCCTCTTCTTCTTTTTGGGGTTTTATGCATCATTTCCATTGCATTACCGCCTTCTGGAAGTCTTTAATATTTTTGTTTCCTCCGAGATAGCGCATTGTCAAGACTTGGACTATGAGGTGGAATGTTTTTCCAACGCAAAGGAAAATTGGCACGAGCAAGGCGTGAATGAAGGTACATATTTATTTATACTCTAACAAACTACAAAAAAATGCAAACAAAAGATGCACACAATGGCGGTACAAAACTAGACTATGAAAACAAACAAAGCACAAAGGCAGAACAAAAAAAATACCAAAAACTTACGTGGCATGGGCAGGAGGGATTAAACAGCAAGGCATGGCATGAAGGAAGTGTGTGTAAAGTCGCCAGGCTGACCACCTGGCAACTACAGGTTGAAATAATAGCTATGATAAGTGCCAACAGGTGTAAGACATGAGGACAGGGGGGTGACATGAGGACAAGGTGAAAACTAATGGGTTGCTATGGTAATAAGACAAACAAGGAAGTGCAGAAACAGGAATTGACTGTCCAAAAAATAAAACCAAACATGACAAAAACAAAACATGATCCCATAGACGTGACACACATCGCATCGCTCAACTCTATTCCAACCAAGTAAGTTTACAGCGGATTCCTCAAAGCGCTCTTTGTCCTTCATAGGATGGGACTAAAAAAGGAAAAAAACAAAGTATAACTGGTATTGTTTGTGTATTTTAAAAATGCACATGATATATATTGGGATTGAAACATTAGATTCTATCATCGTTGCTGCAGACTCTTGTTTTGGTAGCGGTCAGGGTTGAAAATCCAGTCTTGTTTTTGCAATAGATCCTTAAAAAAACAGCAAAATCATTCAGCAGCTTTATAACTGGAGGTTAGCAGTAGGTTATAAAAAAAACCAACAGCAGGACGGTCCTAATATGAACAGGATCATTAACAAGGATTTCGTATAGGTCCTAAACAACAGCAGGGCGGCCCTGTCCTGTATGGAAGATCTTATTGCATCAGGTCCTTAAAAACAGCATAGCACTCTTGTCATCTAGAGGGTTTTTGCATAGCACTTTTCCAACATTCCTGTTGTACAAAGATCATATATGACTTGTGTTTTTACCGTAGGTCCTCAAAAACAGCAGACAACTCCTCTCACGTTGAGGATTATTTACTCTCTTTACAGAAGGGCCTTAAAAACAGCAGCACGGTCCTGTTTTGAACAAAAACCTTTAATATATATTTTTTGTAGGTCCTGAACAACAGCAGAATGCTCCTGTCCTAAATAGGATCTTTGAGGTGTGTTTTTGTAGTAGGTCCTTGTTACGGGAGAGCCATTTTTTGTTATGGAGGATTTCAACTTTTTTACAGTAGTTCCTGAAAACCAGCAAAGTGCTCACTCCCTCCCAGTGGCCTTGTGGTTGGAGTGTCCGCCCTGAGACTGGAAGGTCGTGAGTTCAAACCCCGGCCGAGTCATACCAAAGACATCAAAAAATCGGACCCATTACCTCCCTCCTTTGGCACTCAGCATCAAGGTTTGGAATTGGGGTTTAAATCACCAAATAATTCCCAACTTCTGCTCCCCTCACCTCCCAGGGGGTGAATATGGGGATGGGTCAAATGCAGAGGTTAATTTCACCACACCTAATGTGTGTGTGACTGTCGTTGGAACTTTAACTTTAACATCCATCTGGTCGCGGGGGCAGCAGCCAAAGCAGAAAGGCCCGGACGTCTTCCAGAATCCTTGTCTTTGAATGTTCTTCTTTATAAGAGCATCTTAAAAACAGCAGCATGCTCCTGTCATGCAGAGACTTTCTGACTAGTGTTTTTGCAGTAGGTTATTAAAACAGCAGAGCACTCCTCACTCATAAAGGATCTTAGCTATTTTTTTTTTCTACATGCCCCTAAAGCTGACCAACACGCCGGACTGTAGTCAGCTGGAGGCGTGTCTTAATGAAATTAAACAATGGATGTCAGCTAATTTTTTGCAACTCAACGCCAAAAAAACGGAAATGCTGATTATCGGTCCTGCTAGACACCGACCTCTATTTAATAATACAACTTTAACATTTGAGAACCAAATAATTAAACAAGGTGACTCGGTAAAGAATGGGGTATTATCTTCGACCCAACTCTATCGTTTGAGTCACACATTAAAAGCGTTACTAAAACGGACTTCTTTCATCTCTGTAATATCGCTAAAATTCGCTCCATTTTGTCCACTAACGACGCTGAGATCATTATCCATGCGTTTGTTACGTCTCGTCTCGACTACTGTAACGTATTATTTTCGGGTCTCCCCATGTCTAGCATTAAACGATTACAGTTGGTACAAAATGCGGCTGCTAGACTTTTGACAAGAACAAGAAAGTTTGATCACATTACGCCTGTACTGGCTCACCTGCACTGGCTTCCTGTGCACTTAAGATGTGACTTTAAGGTTTTACTACTTACGTATAAAATACTACACGGTCTAGCTCCAGCCTATCTTGCCGATTGTATTGTAACATATGTCCCGGCTAGAAATCTGCGTTCAAAGGACTCCGGCTTATTAGTGATTTCCAGAGCCCAAAAAAAGTCTGCGGGCTATAGAGTGTTTTCCGTTCGGGCTCCAGTACTGTGGAATGCCCTCCCGGTAACAGTTTGAGATGCTACCTCAGTAGAAGCATTTAAGGCTCACCCTAAAACTTATTTGTATACTCTAGCCTTTAAATAGACTCCCTTTTTAGACCAGTTGATCTGCCGCTTCTTTTCTTTTTCTCCTCTGTCTCCCCCTCCCTTGTGGAGGGGGTCCGGTCCGATGACCATTGATGAAGTACTGGCTGTCCAGAGTCGGGACCCAGGATGGATCGCTCGCCTGTGTATCGGTTGGGGACATCTCTACGCTGCTGATCCAACTTCGCTTGGGATGGTTTCCTGTGGACGGGACTCTCGCTGCTGTCTAGGATCCGCTTTGAACTGAACTCTCGCGGCTGTGTTGGAGCCACTATGGATTGAACTTTCACAGTATCATGTTAGACCCACTCGACATCCATTGCTTTCGGTCCCCTAGAAGGGGGGGGGGGGGGGGGGGGGGTTGCCCACATATGAGGTCCTCTCCAAGGTTCTCATAGTCATCATTGTCACTGGCGTCCCACTGGGTGTGAGTTTTCCTTGCCCACTGGGTGTGAGTTTTCCTTGCCCTTATGTGGGTTCTTCCGAGGATGTCGTAGTCGTAGTGGTTTGTACAGTCCTTTGAGACACTTGTGATTTAGGGCCATATAAATAAACATTGATTGATTGATTGACTGATTTTTTACAGTAACCCTTCTTAAAAACAGCAGATTGCTCCTGTCGCAAATATTGAATCGTTGACGTACATTTTTGCTGTACATTATTTCTATTAACATTGCAGAGCACTCTTCTAAGGATGTTTGATTTTTTTTTTTTTTTACAGTGGCTTCTTAAAAACAGCAAGAATAAAGAGAATATTTGACTGGTACTTTTGCCGTAGGTCCATAGAACACTCTTCTGAGCTTTCTTTTTTTTTTTTACAGTAGTTCCTTAAAAAACAGTAGTCATAAATATAAAATCTTTAACTTATATTTAAGCAACATTTTTTATCGTGGGTTCTGAAAAACAGCAGCATGCTCCTGTCCTATGGAGAATCTTTGACTAGTGTTTTTGCAGTACTGTTTGTCCTTAAAAAACAGCAGAATGCTTTTTTTTTTCATAAATATAAGGTGTTTTGTTCCTGTGTTTTGGCAGTAGATTATTAAAACACAGCACACCCCTCCTGTAATTAAGAATCTTTGAGTAGTGCAAACATAAGGCCTGTGTTTAAATGCATGATTATGAGTCTGTTTTTGAGAAACGTAGCTATTCAGTGACAGTATGTCAGAGCCTCACATTTAAATGAAATACAAAATATAATAAAAACAGAAGTTAAATGTTTTACATTGCAATTCCGGCAGCTTTGAAATATCCATCCATCAATGCATGAGTCAAATTTTGCAATGCTGTGTGCTTGATGGAGCTCCACTAATAGATAAAAAAGGCAAACATCCGCACAATATTTGGTCCTTTCATGGTGTTTCCCAGCAGTCGTTAAAAATAGAAAATATCACCTCACGCCTGTGACGTCTGCGGTAAATCTGCATCTTTTATGTGTCATTTGAAAGTAGCATGAAAGGTGTAAACTTTCCTGCTGTTTGCTTTGACCTCTCATTTTTCACCAGCCCCCCTTTAAACCCCACCCGGTGCATCTTCAGACGGGAACAGATTAATAGGAGGAGAATTTGAATCGGCTCCCCGAAAAAGGAGCGCCAGCCATCTTTTCAGCTCTGCCACAGGAGGAGATATTCAGCAGGAGGTGTTTGTTCCCTTTTTCCTATTTTATATTTAACTTCAACCTGTCAATTAAAGAGTGAGAGGACAACTCGGAAAAAAAAGAGGTGGCACAGAACTAATTAGGCAACTGTGTAATTTTAATTAGCTGTTTTGATAATTAAACTAATTAGTTCCCCTGTGTTTCCACAACGTGCAGCCGACTGCAGATATTTTTTTTTTTTTTTTTTTTTTATATATCAAGGCTTCAGAGGCTCCACTCTGTTGGTTAATTAGTCACTTTTGCATCAGAACGCTTTATTGATAGCCTTAATTTGCAGTTGAAATGAGAAATCTGCTGTCAATAATTTGGATAATTGCTTGCTGTTTGATTGCAGAGAACAAAAAGGGAGCACCCCCGCCCCCCTGGCTCGGCACATCCACAAATCCCGGGAGTCGCTCCCTGAAAGCTTAGTCTTGGGGATCTACATATCAGGAAAAAAAGCTCCCTGCTGCCGACTTCCCCTCCTTGACCTCACTAACTCGAGGAGAATCCTGCTAAATAAGGCCGACATTGACCCGCCACACCCCTCCTCCGCAGCACCATGTGAGTCCATGTTTGAAATGTCCTTCCTGCGTGATAATTGGAAAGAAAAGGAAAGGGGGGGAGGAAAATCGGGGGAAAGTTACTGCTTGCTTTGTAGCTAATTAGTGTCCTTGGAATTAAACGAGTAGCTTGCCGTGCACCTCCAGCTCCTGTTTGTGAATTGAATAATTGATTCTCCTCCACTAATCAGTGAGAAACATAATGAGCCAGTTTAATTAAATGGGGATCTAACCTGGCTAACACTGGGAAAATATTTGCTCGTTTACGGTTAATCAAGAATAACAGAGTGTGCGGTGGAAGGAGGGCGCGGTCGTTAGGAGACGAATACTGGTTTGTGCAAGATTGTGATGTGTCCCATTCAAGTATCGACACCAAGGGGAGGGAGAGTATCAGACTGATATTCGCACGATGAGATATATATAGCTGCGTGTTATAGAGTTGTATGGTATACTGGTATTAGTATCGTACCGCGATACTAATGAACCATTTTCGGTAGGATACCGTCTCTGAAAAGTATCGGTCCGCCACCAGCCCGCGCCCGCGACAAAGTCAGGTCGCGACATTGGTGGTTTACGAGCAGACGAGCATGTTCGGCGGCACACAATCACGGAGTACTTACAAGGAGACACGGTGTGTAGACAGAAAAGGGAGAACGGACGCATTTTGGTGTAAAAATTAAGATAAAGGTGAAGTTATAACACTGAACTGCCCTCAGGAAGAGGTGCTTTAAGACATGGCTAGCTAGCTAGCGGCTAACGTCCATCTGCCGTCGGCAGTGTTTTAGCTACTTCTAAATCACTAATCCTCGCTTCCATGGCGACAATAAATTTTTCTTCCAAGTATCATTCCTGCAGGACGAAGAATAGCTAAACATGCTTCACTACACACCGTAGCTCAACGGCGTCAAAATGTAAACAAACACCATTTGTGGATCAACACTTAACATCCACTGTAATGATATCAAGTACAGCAGGGGTCTCAATTGCGGCCCACGAGACGTTATTTTGCAGCCCCCCCACCTTAATATGAAAGTTTAATGTTAGTGCGGCCTGCGAGTTTTATATGAATGACGCTTGACAGCGTTGTGTTATTTGGCTCAAAAATGGCTCTTTCAACGTTCTGGGTTGCCTACCCCCGCGTAAGTGGAAAAGCAGCAAATGAGTGAAACGCGACAGGGACGTTGCCATGGAGACGAGGGTTTTCTTACATGCCTGGCTGTAGTCACACCGCGACACCTGTCCGTCAGTAATAACAGTCCCCGATATCCTGGACCATTTTTTTTTTTTTATTGTTTATTATGCGTTGCCTCACACGATGATATATTTCTACATGACGCGACACGTGGTCAGGGGTGGGACAGAGGCGTGGTTGGTGGCGTGGTTAAGAGGGGAGGAGTATAATTCACCAACTCGAGTATTTCATATATATTTCATATATATACAGTATATATATATATATATATATATATATATATATATATATATATATATATATGTGTATATGTATGAAATACTTGACTTTCAGTGAATTCTAGCTATATATATTAATTTTATTATAAATATAAATAAAATAAATAGTTGACTTTCCGACGGCACCTATCAAATACACAGTAATAAAAACACAGTTGTTCTACTAATTGTACTGTGCTTGTTGGTTACTAAAAAAAATAAAATAAAAATACTTACCTTTCACTATTTGAGTAACCTTTATTCTGCCATTTGCGTACTGGCGAGCAATCTCCGAACCCGGGAACATATCTGCAAAGGGGAACGGGATGTTGCTTCCAGCTATCAGCATAGCCATCGGGTCTCCATTTTGCGGGGTGGCCCATAATACTGGGTTGTGAACGATGCTGTGCTGCGGACACTTTGTGCTTCGCTGACCGTTCATGACTGAGTATATCCGTTCAGCCACCAAGTTCAATAGAGAAGTCTGTTCTACAAAATTTACAGGCAACATACCCCTTCCCCTTCGAACTCTCCTGGATAAACTGAAATTCTTGTTTCCAATCGTTCTGGAACTTGCAAGCGTATTTCTTAATTTTACTCGTCGACGGTGTAAATATTGGGTTGGAGTCAATAACCAGGCGACGTGATGAAGTTACGTCTCTTTACTGTGTGCTTCAGAACAGACTCCCTAATGCATATGTCCCTTGACTGCACTTAAATGTAGAATATATTTATATTATTCATATATTATATATTATACATATAATATTTTATATATATATTATATTATTTATTATTATCATTGTTTATTGTGAGCGAACTGTGGTCCTGAATTTCCCCCAGGGATCAATAAAGTACATTCTATTCTATTCTATGTACAGTAGATGGCAGTATTGTCCTGTTTAAGAGGGTCATAACATTGCTGAGTCAGGTCCGCATGGAGCTGGAGTGGGCGTGGCCTCCAGCTACGCCTCAATTTCGGGAGATTTTCGGGAGAAATTTGTCCGGGGAGGTTTTCGGAAGAGGCGTTGAATTTCTGGAGTCCCCCGGAAAATCCGAGAGGGTTGGCAAGTATAGATAAATGACACAATATGTTACTGCATATGTCAGTAGAGTAATTAGGAGCCTTTGTTTGTTTTCTTACTACTAAAAGACAAATTGTCTAGTATATTTTATTTAAGGACTTAACTGCAATAAGAATTATATGTTTAATGCACCCTAAGATTTTTTGTTAAAATAAAGCCAATAATAAAACATTTTTGTAGTCCACTTTATTTAGAAAAGTATTAAAAAGTACCAAAATAATTTTAGTACCGGTACCAAAATACTGGTATTGTTACAACACTACTGTGTGTATTTTTGCTCTGTTGTTCACATTGTGCATGTCATGATCCGCTACTTGGATCATGTCATATTCTGTTTTGGTTCGGTCTTTGTATCACATTTTGTTTAGTATTTGTCCTCCTTAGTTCCTGGTGGTACTTCCTGTTTGTTTCTGTTGCCATAGTTATGTATTAGTGTCACCTGCATCTTGTTTTTTACGCACACCTGCCTGGTGATTACGTTCCTGTATTTGAGCCAGCCTTCTTTTTGCATTCTTCCTCGCATTCTAGTTTCTGTTTGATGCAACAGGTGACGTCGCTGACTTCTCATTGTGGTAAAAGACTGTTTGTACTCGTTAGCTTCCACGCTATTCCTCTGTTTATTTCCCTAGCTCACATGCTAGTGTTCTTAGTTTTTTCTAGCTCCCATGCTAGTTTTGTTTGTTTTGTCTTTAATGCCCTGTGCAAGATTTTTTGTTCTTAGTCTGTTTTGTTAGTGATAATAAATCTTCATTTCTAACCTTCACGCTGTGTCCACATTCGACTGCACATCCGAGAGAACGAACCCGCACCACGATGCCAGCTAAGCGTCACAAAATAAACACAAACTAGAAAACATAACAAGACGTAAATGTGACAAATAATCACAGGATTATTACCAGTGTTTCTTAACCATAGCGGGCTGCCAGGAAATATCTGTTTCTCAGCTGTGGTCCGTATGGGCCGCAGCGGTACTCAGTTGTAATACACTTTCCCACCCCTTATGGAAGTGATGACAATAAAAAACAAAAAGAAGGAGTCTGAAGCTAAAGTCATCGAGAAGTTTGTCTATAGTGGTGAAGCTGTATTTTCATTTGCACTTTCATTTCATTGGCAGTTTATTTAAGAAACATTTGAATTATTACTTTAGAAATGTGTTTTTAATCAGTTATATCTTATTAGTCCCTTTTTTGCAGTATATTTGGTCATTACTTATTTTTCGATCAGCGTGACATTTGACAAGGTTGTAGACTGTAAGTAGGTTTGGATATAATCATTGAATACCACTAAAATCAAGAGTAATATTATAAAGTCAGTGTTAGTATTTGAGTGGCCTCTTTGTTGCAGAACCTCTGGATTGAACAATGCTGAAGAATCACATCATAAGGACGTCCTCCACATCTGCTCCAGGCTATGAGAAAACACAAAAAAGGTGGGATAAAGTAATATTTTGATCTAATCTTGGAAAGTGTACTGTAACAGCGATATGTGACAAGCAGTGACACAAATGCTGCTAAAAACAGCTTGTCTGAATCGATCGGAGAACGTGCAGGTGTACCTAATGTGTGAATTGAAATACTATCTATGAAGTTTATTTTTGACTATGTCTAACAAAAAAATAGTATCCAAGAGTTCAAGTCTACACATTAAAAAGATAGTTTATGATACTTTCGTAGAGTATGGGCATGGTTTCATTCGCAATCTGTGAGTGTCTCCAAAATCATACATCTTGCAGACAGACTCAAACACAGGTTATAATAGTGAATGTGGACAAAATGTACACCAAAACATTTACAATACATAAAATCTATAATACAAGGAAGTGTTATAAAGGTAGATTCAAATCATGATTTCAAATGTGTTAGTGCTGTACACTCACATGACGTGTGTATTGGGTCTCAGTTGGTTCAGGTGTGGTAGTATCATGGATGTTCAGTCAAGGCAGGAAACGCGTAAAAAATAAATAATGATAACATACAGTGGGGCAAAAAAGTATTTAGTCAGCCACCAATTGTGCAAGTTCTCCCACTTAAAATGATGACAGAGGTCTGTAATGTTCATCATAGGTACACTTCAACTGTGAGAGACAGAATTAGAAAAAAAATACAGGAATTCACATTATAGGAATTAAAAAAAAAAAAAATGTAAATTATGGTGGAAAATAAGTATTTAGTCAACCATTCAAAGCGCTCACTGATGGAAGGAGGTTTTGGCTCAAAATCTCACGATACATGGCCCCATTCATTCTTTCCATACCACGGATCAATCGTCCTGTCCCCTTAGCAGAAAAACAGCCCCAAAGCATGATGTTTCCACCCCCATGCTTCACAGTAGGTGTGGTGTTCTTGGGATGCAACTCAGTATTCTTCTTCCTCCAAACACGACGAGTTGAGTTTATACCAAAATGGATACGTGGATGATACAGCAGGGGATTGGGAGAATGTCATGTGGTCAGATGAAACCAAAATAGAACTTTTTGGTATAATTTATGTTAATAGCCTAGGGATGACAGGATCAGAGTTTCATGCTGCTGATTCTGATACCGATCAACCATGCGTGAGGTTAGTTGATATCAATACCAATACAATTACATGTTAGTTTTTTAATTCATTAATGGTGAGAGCTTTAAGAGTTAAACGATAAAAACACAATATTTAACCGAGTTCTTTATTCCCTTTTAATCAATAGTACACAATAACCAGGGCCTCCTTAAGCTAGGGGGGTCTCTGGTGCTGAGGATGTTTAGCCTCGTCACTAACCCCAACCAGCCCCCTCCAAACCTATCATCACCCCCCCCCCCCCCCACCCTTGTCCCGAAATTCCAGTTTGAAAGAACCAATTCATAACGTTACTCAACAGTGCAGCAATAGTGCAAAAATAATCCATTTTGAAAATAACTTTGTTCATGAATACATCTTCGCAAGAGGCGACTTCAACAATAGTGCTGGTAATCTGGAGGATTGCCCATACTTTTAGCTCAATAGTCAGCACGCTGACCTCTCACACTAGCAACCTGGGTTGCGTCTTGCTCGGAGCAGATGGAAAAAACAACACAGCAGGGAGAGAGAGTACACAATCGCTTCACGAAGCTGAGCCGTCTGTGATTGACAGCTATGAACACCAATCATTGCATTCTGCCGTCAAAGTCGTGGCCCCCTGATTGGGTGGGGGCTACTAGTAAAACTAAATGCAGTGTCAGCCAAAGCGGATCATTGTTTTTTATCCGCTTTTAAAGGCATTAATCGACAATAGCGAACACGTATTTTTTCACAAAATTGTCCGAAACAGATTAGCGGCCGATGGATCCCTATTATGGACTATACAACTATGCACCAAAACTACAAATTGAAAACAATTTTATAAAGGTAATTAAGGTATTTTGTTTAGGTCAACTAAACAACAGAAAATGCGTTCGACAGAAAATGTATACATTTACTTGTTTGACTTTTCCATATGAACTTTAGTTTTTCTTTCATGAACCACAAGAACTTGGTGTAGTAACATCTTATGATTTAGCCTTTCATCCACAATGTCATTGTATTATTTTGGAGTAATACCACCGTACAATATCACACTTACCATTCTTTAACAACATCTCCTCATACTTTTATTTCATATTTTGCTGAAATGCTAAATGATGAGGCAGTGTAATGATTTCAATGACATTGATTCAAGGTGCGTTTCACCTAAAACAGGAAAACCGTCTGCATTGATCTTCTTATGGGTATCTTATGTCCAATTTTAATGACAGCAAATGTTATGTAGCTTTAGAATTGAGGCTTTTTCAATTGACTTGACTTAAGCAAATCACTGAAATCCAATCCCATACACTTTAAAACTATCTTGACATTCAAAACATGCTGCTATCAAAAGTAGAAATGATGCATACACTCTAATTTCACTACATGTTGAGTTCATGTTCAAATTGTATATACGATTCCTGCCTGACAGACATGTTGACCAAGCCGCTGGCGTTAAAAAGGCTCGAGCAGACTGACCTTTTCTTATCACTTTGGACCCCTATCCCAGGATCCTATGGGTGCAGCCCGTGGGTCTTCAGCAGCTGATAACAAAGATGGCCCCCGCAGCTTTGATCCCGAAGTCAAACACAGCTCTGGATGGATTGAACCTGGGGTGAAAATATCCAGTTGGGACAGCAAAGTGTGTTTGATGAGTGCATCACTGCTGTTTCAAAGGACTGTCATCCAGTACACCTCCAATGGACCGTAACGCAATCCTGGATACCCCAAGATCCCTGGCCCCACCCCAGTAAGAAGGTTCTGATTTATTGACACCACCGTTAACCCCGATCTAGGTCATGGAAAGCGTTTGACAGGAAAAAAACGCAAATTAAAATTGTTGCCATGACTTACAATGCAAGATCAAAAACAAATGAAAAATGCAGCAAAGTCCCACAACTCACACAAAGAACAAAACAAAGAATACACAAAACAGCAACATGAAACCAAATGGAAGTTATCTAGGCTTGCAAGGGCACTAGTTTTGCCGGATATCCATCGTTAACACTTTAGACTTAATATTTTACATGATTATAGAGCCACCGATTTCTTTTAAACCAAGTATTTTGCCAATAACATAAAGAAGTAGAAACACACTTGGAGTGCAGCTCTCCCAATAGTAAAGAATAACTTTTTTAAAAATCCCGAATCCGGGGGGTGATCCAGATCACCACTAAAATATGACCGCTTGCTCCTTTTTCCACTTCTGACTCTTCCTGAAAGGAGCATTTAAATCTACCCATAATTATCCCCCAGGAGGTTCCTTTGATGACGCTTATCATAAGCATTATTTCACCAAAATAGACAGATACAAAATAAATAGTTGACAAATTAGCCGAAAATAATGTTTTAGGAACTCACGTCAATCAATGTTCCACCACTGATCACCAAGACTCTCTACAGAACAAACATCGTGGCAAATGTCACCAAAGCTGCGGGAGACATCTTATTTCATAATCTTATCCAGGGTTCCGGAAACGTTGATTTTGATTGCAGAGAATCCCTTAAATTGCAACAAATGTGCCAGTACTGAGACAACTAGGATTGAAGTAGGTTTACCTCCGGCTTTACTTCCGTAAACACTGCAGGACATGACGCCATGTCTATATTCGGGTCACTTTGCAATCAAATTTGAAGTCTGGACAATTTTTTTTTAAATGTAAACAACTACATAAAAAGATCAGATTTGACAAAACAAAATCTGAATTGGACATACTACCCTGCAGTGTTGTGAAGGCACTAAACAGGAAGACAAACGTACACTTTCATTGCGCTAACTTTCTCAAGTGTATCTTCATGTCTTTATAGATATCCCTCAGATCTGATGGCTCCAGTAGTAGTTTTTTTTTTTTTTTAATGAATTTGCAATTTTGGGTTTACATGTCTTTTTGGAATTTCACCATGAACATTATACACCTCCGCTAGCACCAAATCCCCCCCCCCCCCACCCCCCACTCTCCGTGTGTCGGTTGAGGTGGGCGGTGTTTCGTGCTAGCGGGAGTGTATAATGTAGCCTGTAAGACTTAGGGATGCATGTGATTCTGGGTATTTCTTCTGTTGCGTTTATGTTGTGTTAAAATGCGGATGTTCTCCCGAATTTGTCATTCTTGTTTGGTGTGGGTTCACAGTGTGGCCCATATTAGTAAGAGTGTTAAAGTTGTTTGTATCACAATTCTCAGTGTAACCTGTGTTGCTGTATTGCCTTGCAGTCACTGTTGTGTAGCAACAGACACTGCATACTACATGTGACCGGCTGGCACGTAGATAGCATTGTGTAAAAGCGGGTGCGACGACGAATTTTAGTGGACTGTAAAAGCTTTGCTATCAGGGCACGCCTTCTAGTTTATCGACTAGGTGAAAATCTGAGAATATCGGCCACGGGTGATTTCTGTGAGAGGCATCAAACTCAGGAAATCTCTCGGGATAATCGGTGGGGTCGGAAACTATGCAGCTGGGTCACAATAGAGTGATCAAAGAGCCGCATGCGGCTCCGGAGCCACGGGTTGCATACCCCTGTTCTACACACACAACAACTGGCAGCCAAGGAAAATGTAATTCATGAGAAATAAAGAAATACAAGAGATGTATCAAGGTGGCTATGAAAAAATTGTGAGCAGAACATGTTTCCTCTTGTTAATTCAACCTAATGTGTTGGTTGCACTTTATTTAAAAATATGTGAATGCATTGGCCATTAATTGTTGTTTACTTGCTTTGTTGTGTCCATAATTCATTCATACAAACTTCCCATACAATAAATAACAGGAATTTAGGAAACTTCACCTGCAGTGTCCAGTATCCACTATTTATTTCATACTCAAACTGTTTGAATTTTTTTGCCTAAAAAGTCAATGTATCAATATCAACTAAGTGAACCATTTTGGATTGTATCGTTATAAAAAAAAAATTGATTTTTCCTGAAACTAATCAACAACCTCTGATATCAAATTGAATTGTTAAAAAAAAATAATTACTCTATTGAGCCAAAAACAGTTCTTGCTTTTGTTTAGTTATTGTGCCATAGTTATTTTGTGAACACAAATGGTACGTAACATTCAAAACTGCTGATTAAATACATCTACAACAATACTGGCATTAAAAAAAAAATGTTTTTGTGTTACCTTTAGTTCAGTTGCTGTAAAACTTTTTAGTTCAATAATATATTGTCAAAGTATCGAATCAGGATTTTAGATCTTATCTGATCTGTGGCCCAAAAAATCAGCTTGGGCTTGGAGAACAGAAATATTGATTAAGACAGTTCTAACTATAATACCGAATGTGTCCGGGACCATGTTTTTGAGCACCAGAAGAGAGAAAAATCTATAATGGCTTTCACTTGTTTGCTCCACAAATGAGAAACGATTTAAGCAGATCATTTTGAAGCTCCAGGTTTTATTGACGTCAAAAACAGGCTTCGCCACACATCGTAAGATAAAGCCTGGAGCTCTGCCAACTAAACTCTCTTCGAGTCAACTACCTTTACGCGTTCTGATTTTCATCAGTTAAAGGACAACTGCAATTTTTGGGGGGAATGTTGCCTATCATTCACAATCATTACGAGAGACACGAACAAATACGTATGTCTTTTTTTTTTTTTCATTCTAATTTTGAATAATTGGCTTGTTTTATGTGACTAACAATTGTAAAATTGGAGTTTTTTGTTTTTTTTTCAAATCACTCTTAAAATGCATACAAAAAGTGCCAACAATACCTCAAATACATCTTGTGACATGAATATTGACTAAGTCAACATTGTTTTTATAAGCGTTTAAGAAAACAAACTATTTCTATTTTACTTTTACACATCTTTTTAGTTTAATTTCTTTAAAAAAACGGTAAAAAAAAAAAAACATGTTTACAGTGCGCAAATGCAAAGGACAGGTGTAAACATGTCACCTGGAGGCTACACAAATCCTGTCAGAATTTTGACAGACATGATTAACAAAAAAATTGTGACAGCAATTTAAAAATGTAATGGTAGTAACTATCACATTCGTGTATGATGAGAACTTAATGTTGTAAAATAAATAATTAAATAAATAAAAAAGGAGGAAATAAAGCAAGTTAAACTCACAATTAGCAAGGGAAAGACAAACTATTTTTAGCCGCGCCGTGATCCCAGAGTGCTAACTAGGTTGTGCAGTGCAGCTGCAGTGTTGACATGCTGATCTGCTGCTCATGACTGCCTGTTAGCTGGTGAAAATTATTCTCGATTATAAATCATGCCTCTCACCTGTATAAAGTAAGGTTGTGGACATTAAACCGAGAAGGTGGTCATCTGTGATATTCAACTTATTCATGAAAATAGTGAGAAAGGCATTAGTTTGCGGCACTGGCTTTTTTTTTAACCCTTTCACAGAGACTATGAATAATTATTAATGGACAAGGCAAGATTTGAACATCCTATCAGTGAGCATCCTAGTGAGAGCAGACACTGTACAGTAAGTGGTTGATTTAATGTGTTTGTTGTGTCTCATAAAGTCTACCATGAGTAGTAGTTGATGTTGAAGTAAAAATCAAACATTGTGATGCGTCTGTAAAATGAATGCACTGTCGTATGCTTAAAATGATCAACACACAGTAATGTTACTTACAGTTGCGGTCAAAAGTTTACATACACTTGTAAAGAACATCTTGTGATGATTGTCTTGAGTTTCCAATCATTTTTACAACTCTTTTTTTTGTGATAGAGTGATTGGAGCACATATTTGTCACAAAAAATATTCATGAAGTTTGGTTCTTTTATGAATTTATTATAGGTCTACTGAAAATGTGACCTAATCTGCCTGGTCAAAAGTATACATACAGCAATGTTAATATTTGGTTGGTCAGATGTCCCTTGGCGAGATTCACTGCAAAAAGGCGCTTTTGGTAGCCATCCACAAGCTTCTGGTTGAATTTTTGACCACTCCTCTTGACAAAATTAGTGCAGTTCAGCTAAATTTGTTGGTTTCTGACATGGGCTTGTTTCTTCAGCATTGTCCACATGTTCTCAATGGGGTTTAAGTCAGGACTTTGGGAAGACCATTCTAAAACGTTAATTCTAGCCTGATTTATCCATTTCCTTACCATTTTTGGGTCATTGTCCTGTTGGAACACCCAACTCGCCCATGATCCAACCTCCGGGTCCCCCTTTTTCATTATCCCATTTACTCTCTGTCAAGCACCAGTTCCATTGGCAGCAAAACATATTACCACCATCATGCTTGACAGTAGGTATGGTGTTCCGGGGTTTAATGCCTCACCTTTTCTCCTGCAAACATATTGCTGGATATTGTGGCCAAACAACTCAATTTTTGTGTTCATCCATCCACAGAACTTTCCTCCAGAAGGACAATGACCCCAAACACACGTCATAAGTGGTAAAGGAATGGCTAAATAGGGCTAGAATTAAAGTTTTAAAATGGCCTTCCCAAAGTCCTGACTTTGGGAAGTGTGGACAATGTGGAAGGAACCAGTTCATGTCAGAAAACCAACAAATAAAGCTGAACTGCACCAATTTTGCCAAGAGTAGTGTTCAAAAATTCAACCAGAAGTTTGTGGATGGGGGCTTCACGGTGGCAGAGGGGTTAGTGCGTCTGCCTCACATTACGAAGTTCCTGCAGTCCTGGGTTCAAATCCAGGCTCGGGATCTTTCTGTGTGGAGTTTGCATGTTCTCCCCGTGAATGCGTGGGTTCCCTCCGGGTACTCCGGCTTCCTCCCACTTCCAAAGACATGCACCTGGGGATAGGTTGATTGGCAACACTAAATTGGCCCTAGTGTGTGAATGTGAGTGTGAATGTTGTCTGTCTATCTGTGTTGGCCCTGCGATGAGGTGGCGACTTGTCCAGGGTGTACCCTGCCTTCCGCCCGATTGTAGCTGAGATAGGCGCCAGCGCCCCCTGCGACCCCGAAAGGGAATAAGCGGTAGAAAATGGATGGATGGATGGGTTTGTGGATGGCTACCAAAAGCGCCTTATTGCAGTGAAACTTGCCAAGGGACATGTAACCAAATATTAACATTGCTGTATGTATACTTTTCACCCAGCAGATTTGGTCACATTTTCAGTAGACCGATGATAAATTCATAAAAGAACCAAATTTCATTAATGTTTTTGTGACCAACAAGTATGTGCTCCAATCACTCTATCACAAAAAAATAAGAGTTGTAGAAATGATTGGAAACTCAAGACAGCCATAACATTATGTTCTTTACAAGTGTATGTAAACTTTTGACCACGACTGTATGTTATTATGATTTATACATACTACATGTATTTAAAACATTGGTGGAGGTGTTTGGGTGTTTTTCTTTGAGTGCTTTATAGGAAGAAGAGAGCGACTCCCATCACCTCCATTGTTCGCTGACTTTCATATACAGTTAATTAAAAGTTATAATGCATCGAAAAATGTGCAGATATCACAAAAAGATTGTGAATGATATGAAGAGCTCCAAAAAAAAGTGCAGCTCCTTTTTAAAATGTTTTTAATGTTTGCACTGTACCTCACAGAGCAATGCAAACTGGTCCTCACCAAAACAATGACAGTTTTTTTTTCTTGGTTCATGTAACCAACCCTTTAAAAACATTTAAAAGGTTAGTGTGGTGGGCGTGGCCTGCGGACCTACAGCAAAGCGGGGTGTGGCAGAACCGGCTTTGAGATTAGAAGAACCGGCTTCGGGATTAGCGACAGGTGAGTGGATGACACAGCTGAGAGTGTTTGTCTAATCACCTGTCGCTCTGTTAAAGGCCTACTGAAACCCACTACTACCGACCATGTAGTCTGATAGTATATATATCAATGATGAAATATTAACATTGCAACACATGCCAATACGGCCGGTTTACTTTACTAAATTGCAATTTTTTTACATTTCCCGCAAGGTATCCTGTTGAAAACGTCGCGGAATGATGATGCGTGCGCGTGACGTCACGGACTGTCAGGAAATATTAGCTCAGCACCACTCACAGCTAAAAGTCGTCTCTTTTCATCGCATAATTACACAGTAATTTGGACATCTGTGTTGCTGAATATTTTGCAATTTGTTCAATTAATAATGGAGACTATAAAGAACAATGCTGTTGATGAAAAGCTGTGTATTGCAGCTGTCTTTCGCACCGAGACACAGCTGGTGTTTCTTTGTTTTTAACACAGAGCGGTCAAGCGAACATGTTTCTTTACGTCAACCAGCATGTTTTTGGATGGGAAAATTATGATACATATCTTACCGGAGACATCATTGGATTATGCGCTTGGCTCCTCGGCTTCTCTCTGAGCCACTGCGTGTTCACCGCAGCCACCCGACCTCGAGGTATGTCTTTACAATCTCACTAAAACACTATTAAAACAATAAGCAGATAAGGGATCTTCCAGAATTATTCTAGTAAATGTGTCTAATTACATCTGAAACGCTCACACTGCCGCCGCCTGAAGCCGTCGCTTTTTATTTTATTTATTTCTTATGTTTTTTTCTAGTCCTTCGCTATCAATATCATCATCCACAAATCTTTTATCCTCGCTCACATTAATGGGGAAATTGTTGTTTTCTCGGTCCGAATAACTCTTGCTCCTGGAGGCTCCCATTAAAAACAATTTGAGGACGTGAGGAGCCCTCACCCTTGTGACGTCATCATCTGCTACTTCCGGTTAAGGCGAGGCTTTTTTATCAGCATCAAAAGTTGCGAACTTTATCGTCGATGTTCTCTACTAAATCCTTTCAGCAAAAATATGGCAATATCGCGAAATGATCGAGTATGACACATAGAATGGACCTGCTATCCCCGTTTAAATAAGAAAATCTCATTTCAGTAGGCCTTTAAAGGCAGCAGTCAGGAAAGAGAAGGGAGTTGTTGTTGGTGGTAGCGAGAGTGAGAGACTTTGGCTGAAAAGCATTTAAATAACTTTTATTGAAAAATAAAAACGGGAGTTCACAAATATGACCGAGGCTGTTATGTCCGTCATTAGTGCTCCAAGAAACCCTAAGGAGCAAGACCTCCACAGTTATTTTTTGTAATTTCAGCATATTGTTATCACCACTACTGTTTATAATTTTACAACCCTCCTAACTACACGGAAAAACATTGTAATATTCAGCACAGTGCACAGCATATATGTGTGTACATGCACGTGAAATGTATTCTTGTTATTCCCTCAAGTGCATCAAATGCATATTTTAAATTCATGTTCTCTGAGCAGGATGTTGGTGTAAAAAATACTTGGTCAGACTGTTGCTCATATGTTTGTTCTTATGTTTATCTCGATTGCCATTGTAGCATGTTTTGAGAAGCTTACAGAAAATCGTAAGCAAAAAAATAAAAATAAAAAAATAAAATCCCACCCTGTGTTAGAAAGGTGGAAAAATAAAACTAAAGCATTGAAATTCTGCTGTAGAGGAAAGATGGAGAAAGCTTTGAACTAGTTACCTGTCAGTCTTTTTTCTGTGCGAGAGATGAGTGAGCCTTCCCTCGCTGCCTCCATGTTGTCTTTCCCCTGAGTCTGGGCAAACCCGCTACATGGGCTGGGGAAAGTTTGTGCCTCAAGACTTTGAAAATGGATGGAGGGAAAAAGAACATGCTTCATTGCATACACAACTCTGTAATTTAGTGTGTACTCGAAAACACTCCACTACTTTAAATAATTTTAAACCCAAGTGTAACACAAACCACATTTTAATGTTTTTCGGACAATGCTATTAATTTATGCCATAGATGTAAACATGTATTCAAAATACTGTAATTGAAATAGTGGTATTTGTTGAGTGGCAATTTTTGCTATTGTGACAAATATATCATGTCAGTTTTCCATAGCAATTTTAGGGCGAAAAGACCAACAGCGATTTGTTTTTTCACAATTGTTTTCTTTAATTTAACTGAAGAAATATTGTGGTGAATTGTAATATTTCATACTCTATTAAAGCATTAGGTCATGGTCACCTGTCACACTGTCATTTTGGAGAAGCCATATTTGGACACTCGACAACCACTCATAAATGTTTCCTCCATGTCACTTAAAGGGGAACATTATCACCAGACTATATGTAAGCGTCAATATATACCTTGATGTTGCAGGAAAAAAACAAATGTTTTTTTAACCGATTTCCGAACTCTAAAAGGGTGAATTTAGCGATTTAAACGCCTTTCAGTTGATAGCCTGTCGAGCGATGACCTTTCACCCATGGTGTCACAACATGAAGCAATCCGCCATTTTCTCAATCTTATTACACGCACCAAGTCAAATCAGCTCTGTTATTTTTCCGATATCCACACAAGAATGTGTGGATATCCTGCGACACTCAAAGCAGATGCATTTCCAACGATAAAGTCAACGAAATCTGCAATATTGGAAAATAGACCACCACTGAATCTGCCCGAGTGCGAGCTATTCAGAGACGACGGCAGTCTCTTCCCGCAGACGAGCGAGGTAAACACCCTGGATATGATTTATGCCACTTCTTTTTCGCTCTCATTTTGTCCACCAAACTTATAAGGTTGTGCATGAATGCACAAAGGTGAGTTTTGTTGATGTTATTGACTTATGGGGAGTGTGCTAATCAGACATATTCGGTCACGCCATGACTGCAAGATAATCGATGCAAACATGCTATTTAGGATAGCTATATGTACATATTGCATCATTATGCCTCATTTGTAGCTATATTTGCATCCAACCTTTCCCTTCACCAACATTTAATGCCAAACAAACACATACCAATCGTTGGTTAGAAGGCGATCGCCAAATTCGTCCTAGCTTCCTCCCGTGCTGCTGTCTGTCGTGATATGGCTCAATAGCTTCAGTTTCTTCTTCAATTTCGTTTTGGCTACCTGCCGCCACACTCCAACCATCCGTTTCAATAAATGCGTAATCTGTTGAATCGCTTACGCCGCTGAAATACGAGTCTGAATCTGAGCTAATATCGCTATACCCTTCTGTGCTATCCGCCATGTTCGTTTCTGTGTGATCACACTGTGACGTCACAGGATAATGGACGGGTGGATATAATGACGGTTAAAATCAGGCACTTTGAAGCCGTTTTTGGGGATATTGCGTGATGGGTGAAATTTTAAGAAAAACTTCGAAAAATAAAATAAGCCACTGGGAACTGATTTTTATTGGTTTTAACCCTTCAGAAATTGTGATAATGTTCCCCTTTAAAAGGTGCCATATGTAATAATCTGGCCAGAAATGGTATTGCAAGCACCGTCAAAATTATGTAGTCCCCTGCCGCTCTCCCTGACTGAGGTTGCCAGATACGCAGCCGAATCCAAATCCTACTTCAAGGAACTTCAAATGGCAATCAATGAGTCCTACGCTGTAGGTTTCTCTTGTTTATGCTTCTTGCAAGATGGTTTACCAAGTAATTATGCCACATTTTACTGATGTTGATTAGGCAAATGTATTTGTACAGGCACAGAGCAATATTTTAGTCTGGAGTCAGAACAGATTTGTTTGCACTACCCTGCTAAAATGTCTAGTTTGACCGCACAGACCATCATCGAAATGTTTATTCATAATAATATACGACATACATTTATATTATGTATCAAAAAGGCCTACTTTGACATACTTGCCAACCTTGAGACCTCCGAATTCGGGAGGAGTATATTTATGACTAGGATTCACTGAAATTCAAGTATTTATTTTATTTATTTATATATATATATATATATATATATATATATATATATATATGTATATATATATATATATATATCAATCAATCAATCAATCAATGTTTACTTATATAGCCCTAAAGCACTAGTGTCTCAAAGGGCTGCACAAACCACAACACAAACCACTACGACATCCTCGGTAGGCCCACATAAGGGCAAGGAAAACTCACACCCAGTGGGACGTCGGTGACAATGATGACCCAGTGGGACGTCAGTGACAATCAGGACTATGAGAACATTGGAGAAGAGGAAAGCAAAGGATGTCGAGCGGGTCTAACATGATACTGTGAAAGTTCAATCCATATTAGATCCAACACAGTCGCGAGAGTCCAGTCCAAAGCGGATCCAACACAGCAGCGAGAGTCCCGTTCACAGCAGAGCCAGCAGGAAACCATCCCAGGCGGAGGCGGATCAGCAGCACAGAAATGTCCCCAGCCGATACACAGGCAAGCAGTACATGGCCACCGGATCGGACCGGACCCCCTCCACAAGGGAGAGTGGGACATAGAAGAAAAAGAAAAGAAACGGCAGATCAACTGGTCTAAAAAGGGAGTCTATTTAAAGGCTAGAGTATACAAATGAGTTTTAAGGTGGGACTTAAATGCTTCTACTGAGGTGGCATCTCGAACTGTTACCGGGAGGGCATTCCAGAGTACTGGACCCCGAACGGAAAACGCTCTATAGCCCGCAGACTTTTTTGGGCTTTGGGAATCACTAATAAGCCAGGGTCCTTTGAACGCAGATTTCTTGCCGGAACATATAGTACAATACAATCAGCAAGATAGGCTGGAGCTAGACCGTGTAGTATTTTATACGTAAGTAGTAAAACCTTAAAGTCACATCTTAAGTGAACAGGAAGCCAGTGCAGGTGAGCCAGTACAGGCGTAATGTGATCAAACTTTCTTGTTCTTGTCAAAAGTCTAGCAGCCGCATTTTGTACCAACTGTAATCTTTTAATGCTAGACATGGGGAGACCCGAAAATAATACGTTACAGTAGTCGAGGCGAGACGTAACAAACGCATGCATAATGATCTCAGCGTCTTTAGTGGACAGAATGGAGCAAATTTTAGCAATATTACGGAAATGAAAGAAGTCCGTTTTAATAACGCTTTTAATGTGTGACTCAAAGGAGAGAGTTGGGTGAAAGATAATACCCAGATTCTTTACCGTGTCGCCTTGTTTAATTGTTTGGTTGTCAAATGTTAAAGTTGTATTATTAAATAGAGGTTGGTGTCTAGCAGGACCGATAATCAGCATTTCCGTTTTTTTGGCGTTGAGTTGCAAAAGTTAGCGGATATCCATTGTTTAATTTCATCAAGACACGCCTCCAGCTGACTACAATCCGGCGTGTTGGTCAGCTTTAGGGACATGTAGAGTTTGGTGTCATCAGCATAACAGTGAAAGCTAACACCGTATTTGTGTATGATGTCACCTAGCGGCAGCATGTAGATGCTGAAGAGTGCAGGGCCAAGGACCGAACCCTGGGGAACTCCACACGTTACCTTAACGTAGTCCGAGGTCACATTGTTATGGGAGACGCACTGCATCCTATCAGTAAGATAAGACTTAAACCAAGACAGGGCTACGTCTGACATACCAATTCGTGTTTTGATACGTTCTAATAAAATATTATGATCGACGGTATCGAAAGCAGCGCTAAGATGGAGGAGCAGCAACATAGATGACGAATCAGAATCCATCGTTAGCAATAGACCATTAGTCATTTTTGCGAGGGCTGTCTCAGTAGAGTGATTTGCCCTGAAACCGGATTGAAAGGTTTCACATAGATTGTTAGACGCTAAGTGTTCATTTAACTGCTCCCCAACAATTTTTTCGAGGATTTTTGAAATAAAGGGAAGGTGAGACACCGGTCGGTAGTCTACCATGAGGTCAGGATTGAGGTTAGGTCTTTTAAGAAGAGGATGAATAACCGCTTTTTTGAATGCTAGGGGAACAGTGCCCGAGGAAAGTGAAAAGGTTATGATATTTAGCACTGATGGACCTAATAATACAAAGAGCTCCTTGATCAGTTTCCCAGGAAGAGGGTCAATTAAACATGTTGTTTGTTTTATTCCATTTACACGTTGTAACAATTCCTCTAATGTTATTTCCTCAAAACGAGAGAAACTATTTTGGAGGGCAGTATCCGCTGTATATACAATCAATCAATCAATCAATCAATGTTTACTTATATAGCCCTAAATCACTAGTGTCTCAAAGGGCTGCACAAACCACAACACGAACCACTACGACATCCTCGGTAGGCCCACATAAGGGCAAGGAAAACTCACACCCAGTGGGACGTCGGTGACAATGATGACTATGAGAACCTTGGAGAAGAGGAAAGCAATGGATGTCGAGCAGGTCTAACATGATACTGTGAAAGTTCAATCCATTATGGATCCAACACAGTCGCAAGAGTCCAGTCCAAAGCGGATCCAACACAGCAGCGAGAGTCCCGTTCACAGCGGAGCCAGCAGGAAAACATCCCAAGCGGAGGCGGATCAGCAGCGCAGAGATGTCCCCAGCCGATACACAGGCGAGCAGTACATGGCCACCGGATCGGACCGGACCCCCTCCACAAGGGAGAGTGGGACATAGGAGAAAAAGAAAAGAAACGGCAGATCAACTGGTCTAAAAAGGGAGTCTATTTAAAGGCTAAAGTATACAAATGAGTTTTAAGGTGAGACTTAAATGCTTCTACTGAGGTGGCATCTCAAACTTTTACCGGAAGGGCATTCCAGAGTACTGGAGCCCGAAATTAAAACGCTCTATAGCCCACAGACTCTTTTTGGGCTTTAGGAATCACTAATAAGCCGGAGTCTTTTGAACGCAGATTTCTTGCCGGGACATATGGTACAATACAATCGGCAAGATAGGATGGAGCTAGACCGTGTAGTATTTTATACATAAGTAGTAAAACCTTAACGTCACATCTTAAGTGCACAGGAAGCCAGTGCAGGTGAGCCAGTACAGGCGTAATATGATCAAACTTTCTTGTTCTTGTCAAAAGTCTAGCAGCCGCATTTTGTACCAACTGTAATCTTTTAATTCTAGACATGGAGAGACCCGAAAATAATACGTTACAGTAGTCGAGGCGAGACGTAACAAACGCATGGATAATGATCTCAACGTCTTTAGTGGACAAAATGGAACGAATTTTAGCAATATTACGGAAATGAAAGAAGGCCGTTTTAGTAACGCTTTTAATGTGTGACTCAAAGGAGGGAGTTGGGTCAAAGATAACACCCAGATTCTTTACCGAGTCGCCTTGTTTAATTGTTTGGTTGTCAAATGTTAGAGTTGTATTATTAAATAGAGGTCGGTGTCTAGCAGGACCGATAATCAGCATTTCCGTTTTTTTGGCGTTGAGTTGCAAAAAGTTAGCGGACATCCATTGTTTAATTTCATTAAGACACGCCTCCAGCTGACTACAATCCGGCGTGTTGGTCAGCTTTAGGGGCATGTAGAGTTGGGTGTCATCAGCATAACAGTGAAAGCTAACACCGTATTTGCGTATGATGTCACCTAGCGGCAGCATGTAGATGCTGAAGAGTGCAGGGCCAAGGACCGAACCCTGGGGAACTCCACACATTACCTTAACGTAGTCCGAAGTCACATTGTTATGGGAGACGCACTGCATCCTATCAGTAAGATAAGAGTTGAACCAAGACAGGGCTAAGTCTGACATACCAATTTGTGTTTTGATACGTTCTAATAAAATATTATGATCGACGGTATCGAAAGCAGCGCTAAGATCGAGGAGCAGCAACATAGATGACGAATCAGAATCCATCGTTAGCAATAGATCATTAGTCATTTTTGCGAGGGCTGTCTCCGTGGAGTGATTTGCCCTGAAACCGGATTGAAAGGTTTCACATAGATTGTTAGACGCTAAGTGTTGATTTAACTGCTCCGCAACAATTTTTTCGAGGATTTTTGAAATAAAGGGAAGGTGAGACACCGGTCGGTAGTCTACCATGAGGTCAGGATCGAGGTTAGGTCTTTTAAGAAGAGGATGAATAACCACTTTTTTGATTGTTAGGGGAACAGTGCCCGAGGAAAGTGATAAGTTTATAATATTTAGCACTGATGGACCTAATAATACAAAGAGCTCCTTGATCAGTTTCCCAGGAAGTGGGTCAAGTAAACATGTTGTTTGTTTTATTCCATTTACACGTTGTAACAATTCCTCTAATGTTATTTCCTCAAAACGAGAGAAACTATTTTGGAGGGCAGTATCCGCCGTATATACAATCGTGTCAGTGTTAATAGAACCCAGTTGTAGCTGGGACGCATTGTCTTTAATCTCCTTTCTAATGACTTCAATTTTCTTACTAAAGAATTGCATAAAGTCATCAGCTGAGTGGGTTGAGCTACTGGAAGGAGTCCCTTGTTGGGTTAGCGATGCTACCGTACTAAACAAAAATTTAGGATCGTTGTTTTTACGATGGATGAGATTTGAGTAATATTTAGCTTTAGCTAAGGTAAGCATGCGTTTATAAGTTATTAAACTATCACTCCATGCTTGATGGTGCACCTCAAGTTTAGTCGTGCGCCATTTGCGTTCCAGCTTTCTACATTATAATTTCTGAGCTCTAGTTTCTTCTGAAAACCACGGGGTACGCTTTTTTGGAGCCTTTTTTAATTTTAGCGGTGCTATATTATCAATGGTTTCGCGCAGGGCGTCGTTAAAGTTGTTAGTGAGGTTATCAATAGAGCCCACATACTTTGGGAATGGTGCCATTACCGAGGGCAGTAGGTCAGCAAGAGTTGTCGTTGTGGCCGTATTAATGTTGTGGCTGCTATAGCAGTTATTATTATTATTAGTTTGACGAACATGCGTCTGAACCTCGAATTTTATAAGGTAATGATCGGACAATACTTTAGTATACGGGAGTATTGTAACTTTGGAAATGGTGATACCCCTGACAAGCACTAGGTCTATCGTATTACCGTTGCGATTCGTGGGTTCATTTATTATTTGTGTGAGACCACAGCTATCAATTATAGTCAGGAGCGCTACGCACGGTGGGTCCGATGGGGTATTCATATGGATATTAAAGTCCCCCATTATGATTATATTATCGGCGTGTGTCACTAGATCAGCAACGAACTCTGAGAATTCATTGATAAAGTCCGAATAGGGCCCTGGGGGGCGGTAGATAACAGCCAGGTGTAGAGGCAGCGGTGTGACAGACCTCATAGTAAGGACCTCAAACGATTTATATTTATTATTTATGTTAGGACTAAAGTTAAAGTTTTCGTTGTATATTAGTCCGACCCTCCCACCCCTTTTAAGAGGACGGGCAATATGCGCATGTGTAAAGTTAGGAGGACATGCCTCATTTAGCGCAAAAAAGTCGTTTGGTTTAAGCCAGGTTTCGCTGAGACCGATGACGTTAAGATTGTTGTCTCTTATGATATCATTAACTAACAACGTTTTGGGAGACAATGATCTTATGTTTAAAAAACCTATATTATAGGTAGTGGGCTGCTTTAGGGAATTTTTGATCAAATTATCCGTAGTAGCAATATTAATAATGTTGTGTTTATTATGCCCAGTGCATTTAGTATAATTACGACCATATCTAGGAATTGATACGACGGGAATTTTCCGATTGTTTGTTTGTTGCTTTAATAAACTGCACTCATCATAGTTAGCCACCACAGTAGAACACATGTCCAACTCTGAAACAAATCAAAGCAGAAAAAGCTTGTTCTAATTTAACTGACTCCTTACCCAGACCAGTAGTCTCGCATCTTCCATTTAAATCCGGCTTCAGGATGGAGGGCAGTGGTGTTCTGTGGGGATTAGCCTTCTGCTTTGTTTTTAGCCCTGCTCGGCATCCGCGTTTCCGATCACACCGCTGGCGTCTGCTCCGTAGACGGCCCCCGCTGGTACTTTACTCCCCTGCCTCACAGGCCGCTGGATGTAGCCGCCGAAGTATTCCCATGCTAGTTAGCAGGTCTAGCAAGCAAGCGTCTATCAGTCCAAAACGGCCCGATATGTCCACATCCAGAAGTGTCTGCCGGTCGTACGTGATCACGGAGTGACCACGATGTGAGCCAGCCATAAAGTTTGTAGAATTGTCCGGTATTTCTGCCAAATGTTCCATATTTAGCAATAGCTCCTCGATGTCGCAGCCCTTCCGGGCGCCGCCATCTTGCAATCATATCAGTGTTAATATAACCCAGTTGTAGCTGGGACGCATTGTCTTTAATCTTCTTTCTAATGACTTCAATTTTCTTACTAAAGAATTGCATAAAGTCATCAGCTGAGTGGGTGGAGCTACTGGAAGGGGTCCCTTGTTGGGTTAGCGATGCTACCGTATTAAACACAAATTTAGGACCGTTTTTATTACGGTGGATGAGATTTGAGTAATATTTAGCTTTAGCTAAGGTAAGCATGCATTTATAAGTTATTAAACCATCACTCCATGCTTGATGGTTCACCTCAAGTTTAGTCGTGCGCCATTTGAGTTCCAGCTTTCTACATAATAATTTCTGAGCTCTAGTTTCTTCTGTAAACCATATATATATATATATATATATATATATATATATATATATATATATGAAATACTTGAATTTCAGTGTTCATTTATTTACACATATACACACACATAACACTCCTCTCTACTCATTGCTGTATTTGAAAGTGCGATGCTTTGCAGCCAGTAGTACAGCCTTTGAAGGAGCATAGGTAAGGGCAGCATCTGTGACATTTAATATGCAGGACAGGAGTGAGTTTAGGGTTGAATTGTCCATCATCGTTCTATTCTCTGTCACTATCTTTTTTTGGACATTACTACTTGCCATAGTTTTGAAACAATGCATGATGGGAATCCGGATGTTGTGTGTCAGTGTATTAAAGTGCCGGCTGGAATAAACACACGCTGAGAAAAAATAGCTCCGTGCCTGCCTACTTTATGGGTTATAGATAAACCAATGGATAACGGAAACATCTACTTTATAATAGTCTCCTTCTCGTTGTGTGTGCAGTTTATATGGAGGAAAAGTGGACGTGACGACAGGTTGTCCTCACCCAAGTCCGGCTGGAAATTGGGAGAAATTCGCGAGAATGGTTGTACAGGGAGATTTTCGGGAGACGCATTGAATTTCGGGAGTCTCCCGGAAAATTCGGGAGGGTTCGAAAGTATGCTACTTTGATGGCAAGCCACGCCCAACAGTAAAATTACCGCCACCTTTCGTTCAGCATTACTTCATGTTGCACATGTTGCATTCTCTTCCATGTACGCACATCAGCATCTTTCAGTGCAGGGTGCAATTCTGTGAACCAACCCACATTACACAAAAACAACATTATGCATAAATCATATAGCCTACTACCTTGTCAATACACAAAGTAGAACATCATTACATGTAATGCATTATATTGTGCCAAACAAATACCATCTCATGTGCCTGATGCACATACAGTACCAGAAACCACAATTAGCTATGCTAATGTTGGAACGCATTTTCTCAGCGTATAAGCATATTGATGACAAAATAGGCACCGACACTACCCATATCCACATAGGTTTTATTTGTTGAAAATATATTTTGCCTTGTCAGTTGGCTAATGGGCATATATTTCTCCCGCTAGCCTGTATGTCGATGTGTCATTGACCTGGCTAGCATGCTTAGCATTACAATAGGAGCTGAGCACCACCACACTAAGCACTCATTGCAAGAACATACTAGCTTTGTTAGACAAGGTCATATACTGAATTGGACAATATAGTTTAAAACAAAATGCCCATTTACATTTATTACAAGTAACAAGAAAATGTAAATGCCTGACTTACCTATCAAGGAGGAAATTAGCAAGTTTGGCGTCAGATGAAAATATCTTCTCCGCCTTTAGTTGGCTGCATCTTTCAAAAGTATCCCTGATACAAATCCTCGTTCTGTTCCTGACTCTGTATGAATAAGTTGGGAATCCTAATAACGCCTTTTAGATTTACTAAGGTCTGACATGTTTAGTAACTTTACCTGTGGCAGGAGCTCGACGCAGAGGGCAGTGCATAACTGGCAACCTGGAAGTGACACACTCACTGACTTTTTAATTGGTCAAATGGTGGAGGGCGGGGGCATCATAATGAAAACAATAATACTATTTCGGGGCTGTAAATCTAATTTTAGAAATGAGCAAAATCCGGTTTAAACTACTCGTTACGACAAGCTAGCAACACGGTTGAAGCGACCATAGGTTATTGCTGCTGTTTTTTCTTATCTGCCTCATCAGTAATGTAACATGATGTAAATTTGTGAAAAGTTTGTACATTCACCCTTTGCCATCGGTTTGGGCCTAGAAACAAATCTGAGACCAAAATATAACGGCATACATATCAGAGGCATTTTTCTGCACGGCACAGGGACAACAGACAATAGACCCGCTTCAGGAACTACAACTTAAAGGTTTATTTTCTTCTTGATGTAGACAGGCAAAAGAAAAGAGCCCAAGTAAATCCAAACATCCCGCGTGACAGCATCTTGAAAGCAAACGAACATTTGTGTCATCTGCTTTACGTCACTGTCGGCAAACGGCAAAGTTTGATGAAGTAGTGAGACTCGACGGATGTCCGGATTCCTCAGGGCGTTTTATCAACCTTTCGCCATGGTACTAGATTCTAAGGTGCGAGGGGGAGGGTTAAGACGAAGTGAGAAGGGGTAAAAGGAAGAATTTGGATTGAGCTTCTGGAGTGCTTTTGGAAAGTATTCACAGCGCTTCACTTTTTCGACATTTTATGGAATACATTTTTTACCTCCAAATTCTACAGACAATACCACATATTGACAACGTTTTTTTTCTTTTTCTTTTTTTTTTTTTTTAGCAAATTTACTAAATATAAAAAAATTAATAAATCCCATGTGCATAAGTATTCAGACCCTTTGCTCAATATATTGTTGATGCACATTGGGCAGCAATTGCAGAATCAAGTCTTGTTTAATACAATGCCACAACATTGCCACATCTATCTTCGGGCAGTTTTGCCAATTTCTTTTTGCAGCACCTTTCAAGCTCCATCAGGTTGGATGGGAATCATATTTTTTTATCCAGGATGTCTCTGTACATTGCGGCATTCATAATTCCCTCTATCCTTACTCGTCTCCCAGTTCCTGCTGCTGAAAATCATCCCCACAGCGTGATGCTGCCACCACCGTGGTGATGAGTGGTGCCTGGTTTCCTCCAAACATGAAGCCTGAGATTCACCCCAAAGAGCTTAATCTTTGTCTTATCAGACCACAGAATTGTGTGTCTCATGGTCTGAGAGTCTTTCTTCTGGCTTCTTTACCATACAGGCGTGCTTGCTGGTTTGCTGCAGAGATGGTTGTCCTTTTGGAAGGTTCTCCTCTTTCCACAGAGGTATGCTCTAGCGCTGACAGAGGTACCATCGGGTTCTTGGTCACCTCCCTGACTAGACTAAGAAAAATGCAGCAATATAAAGAAGACATCCTGGATGAAAATCAACACTTCTCATCCAACCTGATAAAACTTTAGAGGTGTTGCAAAGAGGAATGGACGAAACTACCCAAAGATAGGTGTGCCAATCTTGTGGCATCGCATTCAAAAATACATGAGGCTGTAATTTCTGCCAAAGGTGCATCAACAAAGTATTGAACAAATGCTGTAAAAGCTTACAATATCTACATGTGATTTTTTTAGTTTATTAGTTTTAACACATAAGCAAACACAACAATGTATTTATTACATTTTTGAATAACACTGTCCATTCATCCATCCATCTTCTACCGCTTGTCCCTCTCGAGGTCAAGGGGGGTGCTGGAACCTATCCCAGCTGCATTCCAGCGGAAGGCTGTGTACACCCTGGACAAGTCGCCCCCTCACCGCAGGGCCAACACAGATAGACAGACAACATTCACACTCACATTCACACACTAGGGCCAATTTAGTGTTGCCAATCAACTTTTCCCCAGGTGCATGTCTATGGAGGTAGGAGGAAGCCGGAGTACCTGGGGGGAACCCACGCAGTCACGGGGAGAACATTCAAACTCCACACAGAAAAAACCCTGCTTGCTGGAATAAGACTGGTCCGTAAGAAAATGTAGAAGAACTGAAGTGCTCAAGGTGAATTTGACAATTTGGCATTGTTTTTTATGAGTATACAACATTGTGAAAACTGTTATAAGTCAGAAAAGACCAAATTAATCATGGGTTCCCTTAAAACAATATATTACATTGGACCAAGACTTGATGAGTTGGTTCATATAATATATAGTCCACTGTAATAGAGTTCATTCCCACTTCTTATAAACGGAAAATACATCTGTACAGACTGTGTGCTGATTTCCCATGGTCCAACATCCTCCAACTGGTCCACACTGGACTGGTGTGTGAGTGATTGTTACCGTTAGAGCACTAATGACCCACCAGACTAGTCTTATTGTTATCGCCGCTATCTAACGCTGCAGCTGTCCAAACAGTGGATGTTCACCAGCAGTGCCTCCATTTGTCTCGAGTCCTAAATCACTCCCCTCTGCAACATCCAGAACAGTTTGAAACACCAGAGACGGGCCCAGAATTGTCGCCTGATTGTTGCCACACAACTGCTGGTAGGACGGGAGAGCGAGAGAGAGCAGAGTAGCAGGCAACAGCACATAACGAGCCTCATCCTGCCCCTTCATTAGAGAGGAGGAGTCCCTAACCCCAGGGGGAGAGGGCCTATTCCCAGGCGCCCATTGCACTTTTTAACAAGCCCCTGCTCCAGACACGGCCCACCAGAGATTAGTTCGGTGCACCTGATTTGTCGAGTCCAGCCTCCCGGCACGTTTTAGTTTAAAGAGGAAACCCGCCCTAGATTACGGTGGCCCCATGGGAGCCGCCGGAGTCTCCTCTGACACTGCCTACTTGTGTTTGCAAACAAGGCCAGAGTCTCTGCAGTAAACAAGGTATTAGGAGCTAAAAGAGCAGCAGCTTCAGACAGTGTGCATCCCCAAAAAGCAAAAGCTAATTTAAACTGCAGCTGCCGAGAAAACAAAATCAACCATACGGTTTATCTGTTTGCATTGTTACATAAAGCAAAGTGTTTTCATTAGCATCTACCCCGGATCCCACCAATGTAAATCTATGAGCATAAACTGATGAAGCCTGCTCAGATGAGGGACAGAATATCTTCTAAGACAGTGATTCTCAAATGGGGGTACATGTAGCCCTGGGGGTACTTCAAGGTATGCCAAGTGGTACGTGAGATTTTTTTTTAAATATTCTAAAAATAGCAAAAATTCAAAAATCCTTTATAAATATATTCATTGAATAATACTTCAACAAAATTTTAATACAAGTTCATAAACTGTGAAAAGAAATGCGACGATGCAATATTCTGTGTTGATAGCTAGATTTTTTTGTGTACATGTTCCATAAATATTGATGTTAAAGATTCCTTTTTTGTGAAGAAATGTTTAGAATTAAGTTGATGAATCCAGATGGAGCTCTATTACAATCCCCAAAGAGGGCACTTTAAATTGATGATTACTTCTATCTTTATTTATAATTGAATCACTTGTTTATTTTTCAACAAGTTTTTATTTATTTGTATATCTTTTTTTCCAAATAGTTCAAGAAAGACCTCTACAAATGAGCAATATTTTACACTGTTGTACAATTTAATAAATCAGAAACTGGTGACATAAAGTTTTACTTCATTATCTCTTTTTTTCAACCAAAAATGCTTTGCTCTGATTAGGGGGTACTTGAATCAAAAATATGTTCACAGGGGGTACATCACTGAAAAAAGGTTGAGAACCACTGTTCTAAGACCAACTGAACAGTCCAGTTTTGATCGATTGAGTTCCCTGAGAACACAATGCATGAGAACATCCATAGACCTTTTAACTGTTAAAGTGTCTTAAGAGGGGTTTTCAAGTAAACCTTGATTTTCAAACTCTGGTACAACTACGATTGTTGTTGTGCAGCCCCCGTCAAATCACAAGCCCTTCAGAGGGCAAATGTGAGCATCCTAAGACCAGCATATGTCAGGAATGATTTAATCAAACAAAACACCAATGCGACAAACTCTGCACACTTAAAAGACAGTACTTAGCTCATAAGCATCATTCCTTTCACGCTCAAACCAGTGGCAAAGATACTATATGTACTTTTTATCATTTACAGTAACCTTCCAAGTCTCCCTTTTACTTTTATTTACGTCAACCTTGTAGATTTTTAAAAATGTTTGTCTTTTGCTAGCAAGCCACTGAGTTCAGAGTTACGGGGAACCTGTACTTTTGGGGGGACTTTTGCCTATCATGCACAATCCTTATGTAAGACAAAAACATGGTTTTCTCTTTGTAAGCATTCTAACTAGAAAATAAATGCAAGCACAAGTTAGCTTACAATGTGTCAAGACTAGGACTATGACTTGGAATTTTTTTCCGACGCAAAGGAAAATTGGCACGAGCCAGACGTGAATGTAAGTATATGTTTATTTTTAAACACTATAACTAACAAAAAGGCAAACAAATGGCGCGCACAATGTTGGAGAACAAACCTGACTACTGACAAAAAAAAATAGAACCAAGGCATGAAACACAAAACTCAATAACTTTGACCTAAAAAAACAAAAACTTACGTGGCATGGACAGAATGATAATATAGCAATGGCATGGCATGAAAGCAGTTGAGGAATATAAAGTCTCCAGGCTGACCACTTGGCAACTACAGGTTTAAATAATACCAGTGATTGAACAGGTGCGTGACATGACAGGTGAAACTAATAAGTTGCTATGGTAACGAAAGAAACAAGGAATTGCAGGAAAAGGAACTGATTCTCCAAAAAATAAAACCAAACATGACAAAAACCAAACACTATCCTATGGGCGTGACACAATGGAGTCGATGGGAGTTTCTCTTTTATGTCATAAAGCGCTTAAAAACATTGAAACACCTTCATCAAGGCTTTACATACATTATGTAGGTATATAAGGAATGTAATAACAGGCACATTAATAATAACATTTAATATTTGCTACTCACTGCAAGGGATGCATACGGAGTAACAGTATTTTTTTGGTACCGGTTCCTAACTAGGTCAGTACATGAGGACCGTGAATATTCTGGACTAATGATACTGCTATCGGTATTTTTTTATCTAGCTGACCGACATAATTATTACACACTGTCACATTCAGTTCAGCTGCCACTGCTACACATTAAAAGCAGCTTTGAATTAAGACAAATAGGGAATCTACACCACATAGTAATGTGTAACGCAACAATATTTCCTCCCCAAAAGTTCCTCAAACTCTGTGTTAGTTTGAAGTGAACACACCTTACTCATGACAAGTCATGACCGTGCTTAATCAACCATCTTCCTGGGGATCTAATAATCCACAGGCCATTATTAATTGACTCAAAAAACTGAACAATTTAGCTAATATAACAATCCTTAAAGTTGCTATAAAGCAAGATAGAATCCGCTGTTACTGACAGGTCTGTGGTTTCTGCCTGACGTCACTCCATTATTTCACCTTCCAATCAGATGTGTAATATGAGCCCATCAACAAGGACGAACGAGCAGAATGCGTTAAATAAAGACATGCATGTTTGTGTCTCTCGCGTAGGGATTGTAAATTATGGGCTGAATGCCCCAAAAAAGTGCAGTTCCCCATTTAGAGGTTGATAGCAAAATATGAAATTGACTGGAGTGCATTTTACGTATTTCCAAAGATGTCAAAGGATGACCGAAGTGGATTGAAGCCGTAATACATGCAGCAAAATATTGAGCGGTCAAAGCCCTCATGCAAAAATCTGTCATTTCATCATTTCTGCTATAAATTAGGGACACATTTTCTCCAAAGTTTTAGGAAATTACCAAAACGGGATAAGGAACAAGTCATTGCATTTTGGTGCTGATCCAGATTAATTGTACTACGTTACCTTACCTTTGCTTTACAAGCTTCAACTTCTGTGTGTATGTATGCTTTGGGCCTCAACTTTACTCACACTGACAAAGACAGTAGAAGACTTCACTCTGTTTATTTATTTCACTATATATATTTATATATATCACTATATATATTCATACATACTTGTATATTTATATGTTTATGTATAGTGAAATATATATATATATATATATATATATATATATATATATATATGTACACCTGTGACGAGGTGGCGACTTGTCCAGGGTGTACACCGCCTTCCGCCCAATTGTAGCTGAGATAGGCTCCCCGCAACCCCAAAAGGGACAAGCGGTAAAAAATGGATGGATGGATATATATATATATATATATATATATATATATATATATATATATATATATATATATATATATATATATATATATGTATATATATATATATATATATATATATATATAACAGGTGATTAGATAAACGTGCCCAGGAAGGCCATTTTCGCAGACACCCCCCCCCCACTTCTCTACTGTTGTGCCCCACTTCTCTACCATCACAGCTCCTCTTGTCGAACTGACAACCAAAGAATCCTCTAATCCAGTCAAATGGACAGAAACATGTGAAACTGCTTTCAAGAAGGTCAAAGCCATTCTATGCTCTTCCCCGGTCTTACGGAGTCCTGATTTCAACCAAAGATTCCTTGTTTAAGTTGATGCCTCCGGTGTGGGCCTTGGAGCTGTCCTAGCCCAAGGAAAGGAAGGCGAGGAACAACCGCTACTCTAATTGAGCTGTAAACTGCATCCCAGAGAAACTAGGTACTCTGCCATCGAAAGGGAATGTCTTGCCATCAAGTGGGCTTTGGACAGCCTACTTTATTACCTACTGGGACGGACCTTTGATCTGGAAACGGACCACCGGGCATTGAGCTAGATCAACTCCAGGAGAAATAAGAACTCCCGTGTCACCAGATGGTACTTGGCATTATAGCCCTATCGTTTCAATGTCACACATCAAGCTGGCAAAACTAACTTGCTAGCTGATTACTTGTCTCGTCTCCCTGAACTTGCTGTCGCTGGAGAGGAGGGAGGTGATGTGACGGTTTGACCCCACACTGTCACTGTTTGACCTTTGGCTCCCTCTCAAACCGTGCACATTAGTTAAAAAGCTCAACATGGACACAATACAAACATTTCATCGTGTTAGTGAAAAGCATGCTCAACAAACAATATGTAACATCTCACTCACCATGGCTCTGAATGTGTGGCTAAAAGAGTCAGGAAGGGGCTGGGGGCTCTATTTAGGTGGGCAGTGTGACAGTGGCCTTGTGCTTAGAGTGTCCGCCCTGAGACTGGAAGGCCGTGAGTTCAAACCAAAGACTATAAAAATGGGACCCATTGCCTCCCTGCTTGGCACTCAGCTTCAAGGGTTGGAATTGGGGGTTAAATCACCAAATGATTCATCTACTCACTGCTCCCCTCACCTTCCAGGGGGTGAACAAGGGGATGGGTCAAAATGCAGAGTACAATTTCACCACACCTAGTGTGTGTGACTATCAGTGGTACTTTTCAATTAAGTTTTTTCCCCGAAAAGGATTTGCACTTTGCACCTGTGCCACTGGTGCTCAAAGTTCCATTGAAATGAGCAGTACAGTTATCTCACACACAAACAGTACCGCCTTATTACCTTGAGGTAATAACTGCCTCTACAGATAACAAATCATCTTTATTGCCGTACGCTACTGCTTCACTTCATTAAGATGTTTAGACACCCATTAATGTCACTTTATTTATTCCATCCCGGTGCTTACACCAACCGCGGGCTTCCTAGCCGAAACAACATTATCATCATGACAGTGTGCCGCAATCCATTTACCGGAGGGCTCCCTGTAATAGCTCTCCAGGTATTCGCAACAACTGCTTCCCCCTAACAGGAGGAGGAGATGCGCACAGTAATCACTCTGTTTTCACAGGGAAAACGCTGTTATTATTCAAACTTCACAGTGAATAATTGAGCGAGTGAATGTGCTGGGAAGGGCCTGGAATGAGACTGTAATTCTGTGAATGTGCGTGAGTGAGTGAGTGAGTGAGTGAGTGTGTGTGTGTGTGTGTGCCTTCTTAGCATGCGCCTGCTGCCTCCCCTTTGAGGAGCAGCCATTACTAATCGCTAAGAAATTTCCTCCCTTTCCTACCTGCGGGGCCTGTCAGGTCATAAATGAAAAGGAATTAAGTAGAAATCCATATGTTTCCGAGACTACCTCCATCCCCCCCCCGCCACCGCCAACCGCAACCCGGCGCCGTATATCATTAGAGGAGCAAATTAAACATTAGCGCTTCGGCTGCTGCTAGTTTGGGCTAATTGCTAATCAGCAGTAAAAGTTGCCTGGCACGGAATATTGCTTACCATAAGCTAAAGGTAATTTGCTTCTCAAGGAGAGCTAGACCCCGTCTGTTGTTGTCCAGAGTCCGTGCCTAATTACAGCCGGAGGGGGATGACAGTCACTCAATGAAGATTAAGACGGAGGCGAGAAATGGAAATGTGCCATAATGTCGGAATAAAGTAAAAGTCTTTTCTTTGGTTCCTTCCATTTCTCCCTGCGTTGTTTACTGCTTGAACATATTTGGCCATAGGGGGAAATGATGGTTCAACTTTGGGTTTTTTCGAAATGATGCTTTATGAGAGTTTACTAAACCACCAACTATTGAATTAAATATAAGTACCGTATTTTGAAAAGGTTTTGTAAATGTTTTTTATACATACCTTAATTCAGGGGACACCAACCTTTTTGAAACCAAGAGCTACTTCTTGGGTACTGATTAATGCGAAGGGCTACCAGTTTGATACACACTTAAATAAATTGCCAGAAATAACCAATTTGCTCAATTTACCTTTAATAAATACATCTCTCTCTCTCTCTCTCTCTCTCCCTCTGTCTCTCTCTCTCTCTCTCTCTATATATATATATATATATATATATATGTATGTATATATATATATATATATATATATATATATATACATATATATATATATATATATATATATATATATACATATATATATATATATATATATATATATATATATATATATATATATATATATATATATATATATATATATATATATATATATATATATAAATGGGTATTTCTGTCTGTCATTCCGTCGTACATTTTTTTGCCTTTTACGGAAAGTTTTTTGTAAAAAAAAATGATGAAAAAAACACTTAATTGAACGGTTTAAAAGAGCAGAAAACACAAAAAAAATTAAAATTTCATTTCGAAACATAGTTTATCTTCAATTTCGACTCTTTAAAATTCAAAATTCAACCGAAAAAAATGAAGAGAAAAACTAGCTAATTCAAATCTTTTTGAAAAAAATTAAAAAAAGAATTTATGGAACATCATTAATAATTTTTCCTGATCAAGATTAATTTTTGGATTTTGATGACATGTTTTAAATAGGTTTAAATCCAATCTGCACTTTGTTAGAATACACAACACATTGGACCAAGCTATATTTTTTAACAAAGACGAATCATTATTTCTTGTAGATTTTCCAGAACAAAAATTTTAAAAGAAATTCAAAACACTTTGAAATAAGATTTAAATTTGATCCTACAGATTTTTTTGATTTGCCAGAATATTTTTTTTGAATTACAATCATACTATGTTTGAAGAAGTATTTCACAAATATTCTTCGTCGAATAAACAGCAGCTAAAACGAAGAATTAAAATAAAATGTATTTATTAATCTTTACAATAAAAAAAATACAGTACTTGAACATTGATTTTAATGGTCAGGAAAGAAGAAGAAGGAATATAAAAGGTAAAAAGGTATACGTGTTTAAAAATCCTAAAATCATTTTTAAGGTTGTATTTTTTTCTAAAATCGTTTTTCTCAAAGTTATAAGAAGCAAAGTAAAAAAATTAATAAATGTATTTAAACAAGTGAAGACCAAGTCTTTAAAATATGTTCTTGGATTTTCAAATTCTATTTGAGTTTTGTCTCTCTTAGAATTAAAAATGTCCAGCAAAGCGAGACCAGCTTGCTAGTAAATAAATAACATTTGAAAAATAGAGGCAGCTCACTGGTAAGTGCTGCTATTTGAGCTATTTTTAGAACAGGCCAGTGGGCTACCCATCTGGTCCTTACGGGATACCTGGCGTTGGTGACCCCTGCTTTAATTGTTTCCAAACGGCGCTTGTGGCACGGCAGTAAAATAGCCGATCAAACAAAACAGAAGTCATGGTCATGGACCCATTAGCTGCGGAAGCATCCGGTCTCCCCGAGATGGGGATGGGGGGGGGGGGGGGGGTCACCTACATCTGCAGTCCTCTCCAAGGGTTCTCATAGTCATTCACATTGTCATCCCACTGGGTTGTGAGTTTTTCCTTGCCCTCATGTGGGATCTGAACCGAGGATGTCGTTGTGGCTTGTGCAGCCCTTTGAGAGATTTAGGGCTATATAAATAAACATTGATTGATTGAATGAAGCAAGCTCCCCAATCAGCGAACAGACTCAATATCTCCACGGTGACATTTTGGCGTATTAACGAAACTGAAACATTACAAAAAGAATGCTGTTTGTAAGTTAATAATACCAACACGGACACTTGTAAATGTGTTAGCATATTTGCTAATGCTAACAACGCACTACATTGGGATAGCACACACAAATATGCATAAAAACACTTTAAACAGACATCACACATGGAACAGTTAAGTAAGTATGAATTGTTTTAGTTATATTCTAAAACTTACCAATCATGCCTTTGTTGATAAAAAATCCTTTTGAGCAAAATATACTTCCAGTTCAAGGCACAGAACAGGAAGAACATTTTCAACCCTTAGCACTTGCAATGAGTGAACTTGTCCGAAAGATGGCACAAACAATAACAAACATTTTCAGTGTCTGTCAGTGTTACTAGAAAACTATTCGTTGTATACAAAACATTATGGCCGTTAGTGAAGAAAAATCCATAAATTAGCTGCACTGTTTTATAGACCGCAGGATTCAAAGCGTAGGAAAAAAGTAGCAGCTTATATTCCGGAATACACGGTAATCATGATTGAAAATAAAGATCAGTTATATGGAATAAATATGATTTATTAATGTTTTGATTTTCACATCCATCAACTCGACAGTATATAATGCCTTATTATTTCATATTAAGCTGTGTCCATTTGTAAACGTTACTACTATTTAATAATAAAGCTTTACAGTAGAACTTGTTTAAAGGTGAACTGCACTTTTTTAAGAATTTTGCCCATCATCCACAACCCTTATGAGAGAATAAGAACAACTCTTTTCCTTTTCTGTGCATTCTAGATAGTGAAAATCTGCTATCAGGAGACGGCTAACAATCCAAGTAATTGGGAAATATCTATTCTAACTATAACGTTCTCTAAAAAAAACATACAAAAACCTCACGCGATTCTATATACATGCTGTGTGTGTGTGTATATATATAATATATATATATATATATATATATATATATATATATATATATATATATATATCAATCAATCAATCAATGTTTACTTATATAGCCCTAAATCACTGGTGTCTCAAAGGGCTGCACAAACCACCACGATATCCTCGGTAGGCCCACATAAGGGCAAGGAAAACTCATACCCAGTGGGACATCGGTGACAATAATGACCCAGTGGGACGTCGGTGACAGTGATGACTATGGGAACCTTGGAGAGGAGGAAAGCAATGGATGTCGAGCGGGTCTAACATGATACTGTGAAAGTTCAATCCACAATGGATCCAACACAGTCGCGAGAGTCCAGTCCAAAGCGGATCCAACACAGCAGCGAGAGTCCCGTTCACAGCGGAGCCAGCAGGAAAACATCCCAAGCGGAGGCGGATCAACAGCGCAGAGATGTCCCCAGCCGATACACAGGCAAGCAGTACATGGCCCCCGGATCGGACCGGACCCCTCCACAAGGGAGAGTGGGACATAGAAGAAAAAGAAAAGAAACGGCAGATCAACTGGTCTAAAAAGGGAGTCTATTTAAAGGCTAGAGTATACAAATGAGTTTTAAGGTGAGACTTAAATGCTTCTACTGAGGTGGCATCTTGAACTGTTACCGGGAGGGCATTCCAGAGTACTGGAGCCCAAACGGAAAACGCTCTATAGCCCGCAGACTTTTTTGGGGCTTTGGGAATCACTAATAAGCCGGAGTCCTTTGAACGCAGATTTCTTGCCGGGACATATGGTACAATACAATCGGCAAGATAGGATGGAGCTAGACCGTGTAGTATTTTATACGTAAGTAGTAAAACCTTAAAGTCACATCTTAAGTGCACAGGAAGCCAGTGCAGGTGAGCCAGTACAGGCGTAATGTGATCAAACTTTCTTGTTCTTGTCAAAAGTCTAGCAGCCGCATTTTGTACCAACTGTAATCTTTTAATGCTAGACATGGGGAGACCCGAAAATAATACGTTACAGTAGTCGAGGCGAGACGTAACAAACGCATGGATAATGATCTCAGCGTCTTTAGTGGACAGAATGGAGCGAATTTTAGCGATATTACGGAGATGTAAGAAGGCCGTTTTAGTAACGCTTTTAATGTGTGCCTCAAAGGAGAGAGTTGGGTCGAAGATAATACCCAGATTCTTTACCGTGTCGCCTTTTTTAATTGTTTGGTTGTCAAATGTTAGAGTTGTATTATTAAATAGAGTTCGGTGTCTAGCAGGACCGATAATCAGCATATCCGTTTTTTTGGCGTTGAGTTGCAAAAAGTTAGCGGACATCCATTGTTTAATTTCATTAAGACACGCCTCCAGCTGACTACAATCCGGCGTGTTGGTCAGCTTTAGGGGCATGTAGAGTTGGGTGTCATCAGCATAGCAGTGAAAGCTAATACCGTATTTGCGTATGATGTCACCTAGCGGCAGCATGTAGATGCTGAAGAGTGCAGGGCCAAGGACCGAACCCTGGGGAACTCCACACGTTACCTTAACATAGTCCGAGGTCACATTGTTATGGGAGACGCACTGCATCCTATCAGTAAGATAAGAGTTAAACCAAGACAGGGCTAAGTCTGAGATACCAATTCGTGTTTTGATATGTTCTAATAAAATATTATGATCGACGGTATCGAAAGCAGCGCTAAGATCGAGGAGCAGCAACATAGATGACGAATCAGAATCCATCGTTACCAATAGATCATTAGTCATTTTTGCGAGGGCTGTCTCCATGGAGTGATTTGCCCTGAAACCGGATTGAAAGGTTTCACATAGATTGTTAGACGCTAAGTGTTGATTTAACTGCTCCGCAACAATTTTTTCGAGGATTTTTGAAATAAAGGGAAGGTGAGACACCGGTCGGTAGTTTACCATGAGGTCAGGATCGAGGTTAGGTCTTTTAAGAAGAGGATGAATAACCGCTTTTTTGATTGTTAGGGGAACAGTGCCCGAGGAGAGTGATAAGTTTATAATATTTAGCACTGATGGACCTAATAATACAAAGAGCTCCTTGATCAGTTTCCCAGGAAGTGGGTCAAGTAAACATGTTGTCTGTTTTATTCCATTTACACGTTGTAACAATTCCTCTAATGTTATTTCCTCAAAACGAGAGAAACTATTTTGGAGGGCAGTATCCGCCGTATATACCATCGTATCAGTGTTAATAGAACCCCGTTGTAGCTGGGACGCATTGTCTTTAATCTCCTTTCTAATGACTTCAATTTTCTTACTAAAGAATTGCATAAAGTCATCAGCTGAGTGGGTTGAGCTACTGGAAGGAGTCCCTTGTTGGGTTAGCGATGCTACCGTACTAAACAAAAATGTAGGATCGTTTTTATTACGGTGGATGAGATTTGAGTAATATTTAGCTTTAGCTAAGGTAAGCATGCGTTTATAAGTTATTAAACCATCACTCCATGCTTGATGGTGCACCTCAAGTTTAGTCGTGCGCCATTTGCGTTCCAGCTTTCTACATAATAATTTCAGAGCTCTAGTTTCTTCTGTAAACCACGGGGTGCGCTTTTTTGGAGCCTTTTTTGACTTTAGCGGTGCTATGTTATCAATGGTTTCGCGCAGGGCGTCGTTAAAGTTGTTAGTGAGGTTATCAATAGAGCCCACATACTTTGGGAATGGTGCCATTACCGAGGGCAGTAGGTCAGCAAGAGTTGTCGTTGTGGCCGTATTAATGTTGCGGCTGCTATAGCAGTTATTATTATTATTAGTTTGACGAACATGCGTCTGAACCTCGAATTTTATAAGGTAATGATCGGACAATACTTTAGTATTCGGGAGTATCGTAACTTTGGAAACGGTGATACCCCTGACAAGCACTAGGTCTATCGTATTACCGTTGCGATGCGTGGGTTCATTTATTATTTGTGTGAGACCACAGCTATCAATTATAGTCTGGAGCGCTACGCACGGTGGGTCCGGTGGGGTATTCATATGGATATTAAAGTCCCCCATTATGATTATATTATCGGCGTGTGTCACTAGATCAGCAACAAACTCTGAGAATTCATTGATAAAGTCCGAACAGGGCCCTGGGGGGCGGTAGATAACAGCCAGGTGTAGAGGCAGCGGTGTGACAGACCTCATAGTAAGGACCTATATATATATATATATATATATATATATATATATATATATATATATATATATATATATATATATATATATATATATATATATATATATATATATTTATATATATACACATACATATATATACATACATACATTGTGATGTCTCACTCAAGCACCGCCTGACAGGTAAGCACCTCACAGGGGAGGAGCCAGGGTATGGAGGCAGAGAGACATGGAAGACAACGCCCCACCCTTGGCCGCGTCATCGAGGGGCGGTACATTCCCCTCTACCTGTCCAATCAGCCTGAAGTGCTACCAGCTGTGCGGCCAGGTGGGGACCAGCTACAAACCTTTCTTAACTCTGCCTCATTTAGGTCTGGCTCTCCACAGTGTCAAGGCAGGTGCACCAGGCGGTAAGTTGAGACATCCACTATTTCACCACACAAGACATTACAGGTGAAATGTTTACTTATGTTGTGTTTCTATTGTTTATAGGCAATTATCTACGGCATGAAAAGAAGTGTGTTGTGTGCAGGATTGAGAGCCCCGGATAGGAGAGATTTATGTTTGCTAATGTACAAAAGACTTGTACAATAAATACCCTTTTGGCTTACTGCCAAACCAATCCTGTGTCTTGGTGAGAGTAAGGATACCACAATAAATATACATATACATATATATATATATATATATGTATATATATATATATATATATATATATATATATATATATATATATATATATATATAAAAAATATATATATATATATATATATATATACATATATGTATGTATGTATGTATATTTGTGTGTATGTATGTAATGTAGTAAGGGATACATTAATGATAACACAGTATTTTGGGCATTTTAAGCATTACTTCTTAGATGGGCACATTGATTTCACAGAGCGCATGTTAACAATAGCCTCCATTGCTCTGCGCTCTGTAAAACCAATGTGAACAACATCAGCAAAAAGAGCACTTTCTGTGTTTGCTATCGTGAATGGCAGATTCAGAGAGAGCTTTGGAGTGTTATCTACATAGCACTATTGCTAAATGTTTTCAATACGAACATAAAACATTGACTTGACTACTCAGTGGCCTAATGGTTAGAGTGTCCGCCCTAAGGTCGGTAGGTCGTGAGTTCAAACCCCTGCCGAGTCATACCAAATACTATAAAAATGGGACCCATTACCTTCCTGCTTGGCACTCAGCATCAAGGGTTGGAATTGGGGGTTCAATCACCAAAATGATCCCTGGGAGTAGCCACCGCTGCTGCTCACTGCTCCCCTCACCTCCCAGGGGGTGAACAAGGGGATCGGTCAAATGCAGAGGACACATTTCACCACACCTAGTGTGTTTGACAAGCATTGGTACTTTAATTTAAACTTAACTTTAAAATGTTCATTCCCACTGGGATGCCAACTGACAGGATGGTTGTATCTTTCAGTGCTTATGCTTTCCTCGAATTGGTAAAATCAGAATAATTGTCACTCTAATAAAAAATATGCTTTCTAACAATGTTGCAAGGGTCATATGTGGCATTCCACAATTCTTTACTAAACATGTGAGATGCAAGATTTATAATCCGTTTTTCATTAGCCGCTCAAGCTAGCTAGTCGCAAGTACTCCTGGTCGAAGGAGCAATGTGAACTAGGCGGTGTATCACAATGCCACAGTAGGAAAGGGATTCATATGGGCTCTTGTCGCGGTTTAACTGACACATGCACCATCCACTTTAGCCACCAGATGACAGAGTATTGAATATCTTAAAATATGTTTTGCGGCAATTACAACTTTGACCACAGCGACAGTTGCTATGTAAAGTGGCGCTTCCCATCATTTTCAGCAGACTGCATTTAAAACGATTAACCACCCCTCTTCCTCTCACACGCGAGCCACCCAGTAATGGGACCATCCATCCATCCATCCATTTTCTACCGCTTATTCCCTTTTTGGGGTCGCGGGGAGCGCTGGCGCCTATCTCAGCTACAATAAAATTAATCAATTTTCTACTGCATGTGCTAGCTTTCACAATTACAATGTTGCTATAGTTTGTTTAATATGCAGATCACGGCATGTAAATGGAGCATTGTTGGTGTTTTTTGAGTGTTTTTGTTAAAGGGTTTTATCCGGTGGAATAGATTAATCCTGATTACCCACATTGTTAGTCGCCTCGTAGTAACAGTTTTTCACTATTTAAAGCGCACAGAAAAGGAAAGGAAATATGTGTTTGTCTCTCATATAGGGATTTTGGATGATGGGAAAAATGGGGAAAAAAAAACTGTGCAATTTTTGTTGATCGGTCTTATTTACGTCAACAACTTTTCCACTGTTTTTATTACAAAACAAGAGTATGCCTAAGTCGACATGCATGGTCGGAGCCCTCAGAATCAACAATTCGGGCATCTGTGCACTGTAAGTGAACAAACACATAGAGTTGATATACAATTGTGATAGCCAATCAGATCATGAGTTGTTGTCAGTAAGGCCTTCTAGATGGCCTTATGCTGTGATTGGATACTCACTTGGGAGTCCCAATCACAGGTTGCAAAAACAAAAAGTGGCAGCAGGACCATAGGAGCCATAGAAAGCCACAGAAAACTCACCCGTTCAACAACCACGAAGATGAAGTGTTTGTCTTACACCTAGTATCTGCTGTGGACAGACAAAGCCAAGCAATGCAGGTTTAGCAAACGGTGCGCGCTCCAGCGAAGGAAATCAATTTTTGGCAGGCAACCACATTTTGGCACAACACCGACGGCGAAATGGTTTGCTCGCCACTTTCACACGAATCAACCGACGACAACGGTACCACCGGCTTATACAGCGATGAGTGAATATTTAAATTCTTTATTTTTTCACGTTTCATTTCTTTCATTTCATTTCTTTCAATTCTTTTAATTTTGACAGTACCAGGTAAGATTTGTTTTAATTGCTGAAGCATCTTTATTGAATGTTAAATGCGCCAAAAAGTAGACCCTTTTGTACACTGTTGAGGGATTTCAATGCACAGTAGCATTCTGTATAGTATCTCTAGGCGTGTCCATGCGGTGACATCAATTACGCTATTTTGAGGGGTGAAGCGGGACTAAATAGGACATCACTGAAGGCCTAGGTGAGAAATGCACGGCCCGCTACTGGGTATGGGTATGTGGGCTCCATCTATTAGATCGAGATATAAATAGATTACTGCACAGATAAATATATTGCACTTTTGCATATGCATCCATGTTTATGGATGTATCTTATATTGTCTTTATATTCCAGCGAGTTAATCTGTTTTTGGGGGGAATCAAAGTTATTATTGTGATGCGTTCAAGAGTCTTATGGCCTGAGGGAAGAAGCTGTTACAGAACCTGTTTTTACAGCAGTGAAAACAGTCCTTGGTGGGGGTGGGAGGAGTCTCTACAGATTTTCTGAGCCCTGGTCAGGCAGCATCTTTTTGTGATTTCCGGGATAGGAAATATTTAATATTTAATGAATTCATATTAATTATCTAAATATTCAAACACAATTTTACTGCTCAAACTGAGTATAATGTTACAGTGGCCAACAATAATAAATCCATCCATCCATCCATCCATTTCTACCACTTATTCCCTTTTGGGGTCTTGGAGGGCGCTGGTGCCTATCTCAGCTACAATCGGGTGGAAGGCGCATACACCCTGGACAAGTCGCCACCTCATTGCAGACAATAATAAATATTAGGGGTGTTGGAAAAAAACGATTCGAATACGAGTCGAATCGAATGCGTTGTGCAATTCAGAATCGATTCTCATTTTTTAAAAATCGATTTTTAATTATCTTTTTTTTTTATCAATCCAACAAAACACTACACAGCAATACCATAACAATGCAATCCAATTCCAAAACCAAAAAACAAACCAAAAGTAGTGAAACAAAAATGAATATTATCAACAACAGTATCAATATTAGTTATAATTTCAGCACATCAGTGATTAAAAATCCCTCATTGACATTATCATTAGACATTTATAAAATAAAAAAAAACAGTGTATCGCATCGCATCTCATAAGCTTGACAACACACTGTGTCCAATGTTTTCACAAAGATAAAATAAGTCATATTTTTGGTTCGTTTAATAGTTAAAACAAATTTACATTATTACAATTATTTGATAAAACATTGTCCTTTACAATTATAAAAGCTTATCAAAAAAAAATATACTACTCTGCTAGCATGTCAGCAGACTGGGGTAGATCCTGCTGAAATCCTATGTATTGAATGAATACAGAATCGTTTTGAGTCGGAAAAATATTGTTTTTGAATCGAGAATCGAATCGAATCGAAAAAATCTATATATTATCGAATCGTGACCCCAAGAATCGATATTGAATCGAATCCTGGAACGCCCAAAGATTCACAGCCCTAATAAATATACTTGTTAAATAAAACCTCTGCCTTGTTGTTAATGAATACTTAGGTTTATGTTACCGTATTGTAATGTTGGTCATTATAGTGGTACTTGGAGAGTGTTTTCTGAGGTGGTACTTGGTGAAAAGATTTTGAGAACCATTGCCCTAAAGGTTTATGGGAGTAAAAACTGCTTTTCTGTCAACTAAGCAAAGAAGCTACTGGTAATTAAGTTTAGTTATCCTCGCCTCAAAAAGTCTCTTTTTTTCAGGTTAAGGAGCAGAAGAGGAGTAGGAGGCGTAATCAGCATGGTTATGGGGCATTTAGGAAACAGACTTATTTAAAAGTATGCCGCAAGCCCAGCATAGAAGCCATTATCGTGACACAGGGAAGAACCACAAAGGCAGAAAAAGGGGCCAGGAAATTCCAAAACTGTATTTCATGAACTACCTGTCACATGTGCAACGGCATTTTACGACGCCTCCAACTCTAAATCCATCTTGATTTGCTTTTGTTGTTCCCATTTTGGATTGGATCTGGGCTCGGAGGCCTGCGAGTACAGCCGTCCTTGTTTCCCTGAGCAGATGCACTGGGACACGTTTAGATTGGACGCTGGGAAAAACTCGTAGCTGCTGAAGTCCAAGTTATGATGGATAGGGCCATTAAAGTAGGGGGCATTGTTGGGGAAGATAAGGAGCAGCTGCACTGGCAGATGAGGAGCAAGTGACAAGGAGAAGCGGGTAAAAATATGTGTTGGATAGGTCAGGAACGTTGTCGTCTTAATAAAGTGGAGATGTAAGTCAGGACGACCATAAACCAACTTAGAAGTGATAACAACTTTTTTTCATAATTTCCATATCAATACTTTTCAAAATCAAAAATATGCATTCTTACATTAATGTTGTATAGCGTACTATATGTGAATGTACAGCATAGACCTTCTTTTACCTGCAAATCATAACAGCGCTCACTGAGAAATGTCATGTCTGATTTTCTAAGGCTTTAATGAAAATCTCCCACCCAAACACCAAGAAGAATAAGAGGGAGGCTAATACCACTTTTAAACATTCCAGTTCGATTAAACCAGCATGCAATTATTAGATGTTTGTGTGCTTTCCTTTTTCTTTGGCTTTTTTGGAGCTTTACTCAGTGTTACTCAGCAGTCCCCATGATGCAATTTTTTTTCACGTGGCCGTAAGTATTGACAGACATTACGCCTACACGGGGTTCGGCAACCTGCGGCTCCTGAGCTCTTTAGTGCCGCCCTAGTGGCTCCCTGGAGCATTTTTAAAACAGGATTGAAAATGGAAAAAGATGAGGGAATTTTTTTTAATGTTTGTTTTAGTATGTTTTTTGTTTGAGGACAAACATGACAAAAACCTTCCGAATTGTTAGAAAGCCCACCGTTTAATATGTTTGTGCGTATTCTTCACTGATGAGAGTATTTGGTGGACATAATTCTGAAGGTTCTTGAACTCACCATAGTTTGGACCAGGGGTCTTAAACGTGCGGCCCGCGGGCCAATTGCGGCACGCAAGACGTTATTTTGCAGCCCGCACTTTGATATGACAATTTAATGTGTGTGCGGCCCGCGAGTTTAATTTGAATGGAACTTGACAGCGTCATACTTCCCAATTTTCACAGGGTTCCCTTAATATCAGGGTATCCATTATCTGGTAATCTCTGCTGATTTTTACCCAATCAACAGTACTCAGGGGGTGCTGCAATGGCACTGTTCTTAACGACCTCTGATTCCTGTACAGACAGCGTGCAAGCCTATTTGCTTGTTACATTTGGCTTAGCAGTATACATGTGTGATGATGCAAGACATATTTGGTCAACAGCTACACAAGTCACACTGAGGGTGGCCGTAAAAAAAACTTTAACACTGTTACAAATATGTGAACCCAAATATATACTGTGAACCCACACCAAACAAGAATGACAGACACATTTCAGGATAACATCCGCATCGTAATACAACATAAACTCAACAGAGCAAATACCCAGAATCCCATGCAGCCCTGACTCTTCCTGGCTACAATACACACACCCACGCTACCACCAACCCCCTACACCCCCACCCTCCCTACTTGCATCGGTTGAGGTTGTGTATATTGTGGCCCGGGAGTGTTTGGGCTGCAAGGTGTTCTGGGTATTTGTTCTCTTGTGTTTGAGTTGTGTTACGGTGCGTTTATTCCCCCAAAATGTGTTTGTCATTCTTGTTTGGTGTGGGTTCAAAGTGTGGCACATATTGGTAACAGTGTTAAAGTCGTTTATACGGCCACCCTCAGTGTGACCTGTATGGCTGTTGACTAAGTACGTCTTGCAGCCACCAACTTTGTTCTGCACAAGTCCCGCACAACATGATTTAGAGTTGTCACTTTAGTTGGGTTGTGTGCGCAATGACGAGTTGTAGAGCACTAGTTCTCTTATAGATGGTATGCTACGTGAAGGTATGCCAAGGGTTAAGCGAGATTTATCAAAAAAATTCTAAAAAATAGCTGTCAGTCATAAATACATCAATAAATATATTCTTTGGATAACAAACAAAATATGAATGTAAGTTCACAAAATGTGAAAAAAATTGCAACAATGGATTATTTAGTGTTGACAGCTAGATTTTTTTCTGGACATGTTCCATAAATTTTGATGTTAAATATTTAGTCTTTTGTGAATAAATGTTTAGAATGAAGTTGATGAATCCAGATGGATCTCTATTACAATCCCTTAAGAGGGCACTTAAAGTTGATGATTACTTCTATGTGTAGAAATCTGTATTTATAATATAATTTTTTTGTTTATTTTTTAACAAGTTTTTTAGTTATTTTTATACCTTTTTTTCCAAATAGTTCAAGAAAGACCACTACAAATGAGCAATATTTTTCACTGTTATACAATTTAATGAATCAGAAACTGTTGACATAGTGCTGTATTTTACTTCGTTATCTCTTTTTTTCCAACCAAAATGCTTTGCACTGATTAGGGGGTACTTGAATTAAAAAAATGTTCACAGGGGGTACATCACTGAAAAAAGGTTGAGAACCACTGTTGTTAGAGGACGTTAAAGGTAGTGCAGTCACGGCAGCCCTTAATAATGTCGGCCGGGTGAAAATTGGGACAAATTCGGGAAAATGGTTGCACCGGTAGATTGTCTGGAGGTGCACTGAAATTCAGGAGTCCTGGAAAAATCGCGAGGGTTGGCTTTCCTGCCTTAGCAACGCTAGGACGGAAAAGCCATTCATAGAAGGTGAATTCATTAAAAAGCGCATGTTAGATTTTTTAAGAAATCTTTTCTTGCGGCCCAGCCTCACCCAGTTTTCGCATCCAGTGGCCCCCTGGTAAATTGAGTTTGAGACCACTGGTTTAGACTGTGATGTAACAGTTTTGTTTACATGTAAAATCTTCCACTCTTTCTTTGTCTCAAAGGTGAGCTTTGTTGATGTTATTGACTTGTTGGAGCGCTAATCAGCCACATTTAGTCAGTGCATGACTGCAAGGTAAACAATGCTAACATGCTATTAGGCTAGCTGTATGTACCTATGGCATCATTATGCCTCATTTGTAGGTATATTTGATCTCATTTAGTATCCTTTACTTTTAACCTCTTTGTATATAATTCAATTCTGCATTTCTTATGACACATGATCTGTATGTAATATTGGTGTCATGTGTGGGGGGCATAGTGATGCGGGATTTTGTTTTCCCAGGATGCAAAGGACATTCCGGACAGGACTTGCAGGTAAGGACTTGATTTAATGGTAAAAATAACAATACCGGTACAAAAACAGAAAACAAACCGACTGGATGAGGTGCCGAGCGCACAGGGAGCTAAGGCTAACACTTAGCACAGACTGAGAAAACTAGCAGGGGTTAGGAGACAAGGACAAACTTACGTGGCAGTCGCGTGATGCAAAAACAAAGAAGCCAGACCGACTGAACAGCAAAGGCAGGCTTAAATAATAATGTCAGTTATGACAAACAGGTGTGCGTCGGGAGCAGAAGGGGCAAGTGAAAGTAATAAGTTGCTATGGTAACAAACTCAGCTGCATGAACAGGAACAAAAGGAGTCCAAGACTAACAGAAAAACACACGTGACCCGAAAAACCCGAACAGAATATGTGCTGTGCGGATCATAACAATTGCCTGCGTTTCTGATGTGCCATGTTGTTCCAGACCACAGCAAACATTACCTAGCTTGCCAAAGATTGTAATAAATCTATTAAAAAAAGACAGCCTGATGTTTCCTTTAACATGGACACACACATCTACACCTTTGGCCATTAAAAGCCAGTCATTTCTAGGAGTTATCTCGCCTTATGAGTAGCTTCTGATTTACCAATGGTTTCTAATGTCATAAAAATGTGTAGAATAAATATTACATTTCAACATTTCTGTCAACGAAGATTTGCTTTTGCTTGCGACACAATCATTTTGATAGTAGGCTAAATGTACTAATATTGTCACAATCTGTGGCCCGAATCATGTTTTGTTTAGTCATGTTCTGTCAGTTTTGGACTCCCTTCATTCCTGTTTTGTGTACCTCTGGGTTTGTTTTGGTTACCATGGGTCTTGATTGGGTTCACCTGCCTCTGGTTAGGGGTCGGCACACTCACCTGCTGTCGAGCACTAATCAGAGGGCTATTTATTCACCTTTCTCACCACGCTCAGTCTGGCTTTGTTGTTTGCTATAAACGTTGGGTAAATTCCTTGTATTCTATGCTTTGATTCCTGTGCTAAGTCTCGCTTTAGCTTCCCATGCGTTAGGCACGCTTGCCTTTTGTTGGTTTCCTGTATTTTGTATGTTGGATGATTTATGAGGAATAAATCATATTTTAACTCACGCTTTCGTCCGGAGTTGTCCTTCTGAATCCCGGAAGAACAATCCACTCAGTAAGATGCGACCCCCACGTGACAAATATAGACACTTACGTCATGTGTTGCCTTCATTAAAATACTTATATACGGCTTTTCGTTTTTTGCGGCTCCAGACAAATTGTTGGGGTATTTTTGGTCCAATATGGCACTTTTAACATTTTGGATTGCTTACCCCTACGCTAACATCTTGTAGGAGTCAACTGCTGCATAAAATAAGATGAATACCCTGCAAAAAAGTCACCCTTACAACATGGTGTATTATTTTTGGGAAAAATAGACCACATGTGACCCCCATAAGTTGGACTGACTTGAGATTTCTCACACAGCTCAATGCGCTCTAGAAAACATCCACTGTAACAATTAATGTGCATAGCCGAATCACCACAAAAGTTAATAGGGACCTTCAGGGGACTGACAAGCACATGTCTGTATTGTTTGAGAATGTTTGGTTGAAAAACATGGCTGTCATCCATCAAAACAACTTTTACTTGCACGTCGCCTTCCTTCTCCGCATCCTGGGATCAGGATGCAACCATTACACGGGACAAAAAAACAATTTTACCTAATTTGGAACTATTTAACAATACATTGATACAACAATGTCAACAAAATACGATGAAAACAAAAAAAAATGTTTGAGCAAAATAACTCCAATGGTGCAACATAACTATAGAAAAGCAAAAATTAATATCGCTTTCATTTAATCATTTGGCAATTTTCTTCCCATTGTGTCAATATGAACTCAGCATAAAAGATATTTGTCAAAACATAACTTAGGAAAGAACTGAAAAATGGTAGTTAGTATCTCTATTTCAGGGGTGTCAAACGTACGGGCTGCAACGGTTTTATCCAGTTCGCGGGATGAGTTTCCTAAGTACAAAAATGAGCCGAAATTTTAGAATGAAAGAAACTGCCGTTCTAAATCTGCCCACTAGATGTCGCAATAGCAATCCTTTATATCTTTGTAGATTATGCTGCATATGTAAAAAAAAACAAAAAAAAAAACACGTGGTGTTTGTGTACTAAATTACATATATAACATCCTGTAATTTGATTTTGATATTTTTCTATCTTGATGGATTGAAAATTAACACCAATGAGTTGACTGAGGAACATTATCACATCATTTATTCAGAAATTATAAATTACGACACATAAAGGTAGAATACTATTAACCGCAACATATAAGTGTTGTGCTTGTTTTATTTTCAAACAAAGAAAATAATCTGAAGTTGTCTTTGTTTTTAAGTTATCGTGCCGTGTTTTGACCAGTCCGGCCAATTTAGGATAATATTTTCTCCATGTGGCCCCCGATCTAAAATGACTTTGACACCCCTGCTATCTGCTTGACCAAAGAGATTGACGTCACACTCTCTCAGATATTTCATGTACTATTAACACAGCCTGTGCCTTATAGGGCATAATTATGTCAGTGCACAGCAACTCGCGACTAAATTACCCATAAGTCACTGGCTATTTGTCTTTGAGGTATCTGTATGGGAGCCAAAGACTTTTGATGATTGGCAAGGAAAGGATTGGTGTGTAAGGGGTGAAAAGCACCCTGGCAAGATACCAGTACACTCCAATCAATACATCGTTATAGATCATAATCATGTGAAGGGTATAATCGCCTAAAACCTATCAATTATAGAGAGAGATAGCCAAGGCCTCCAAATCCTGGCCTGCAGCCCTCTTCCTCCTTGGATTAGGATCTGAGATTGGGTCAGGATCATAGAGGCTGCACCCAGGCTGACCAGAAATCAGATTAATGACCACTCCAGGGGCACACATCTCAGCCAGTCGTTAGAGGCAGCGGGAGCAGCCAAGTTACTGAAAAATAAATAATACATCATTTGGTCTGGGAGCTGACATAATTATCGCCTATAAGACACGGGCTGTGTGAATAGTACATGAAATATCTCAGACAGAGTGACGTCAGTCTGTTTGGTCAAGCGTGTGCTTAACAACTACATCAATACCCGTGCCATGAGATTGTTATTTTTCAGATCTCTCATATGTTTATTTTCACAAATATAAGAAGGAAAAACGGTAGAAAATGGATGGATGGATGATGGATATATTTTTGGCGGGTTGTTATTTTCACAATGGGGTGGTGGAGTTGATCCAAATTATTTATATGAGAGCCAATTGTTTTTCTTCAATTATTCTGCAGTATCGACATTATTTTGTTTTAACAATTGTATGTAAAAAAAAAAAAGTTATATAATTGTATTATTTTGGTTACTTTGTTGTATTAAAATATTGTTAATACAATAGCTTTATGTCCTGTGTTACAATTGCGCATGGTTGCGGTTTGCATGATCCCAGGATGCAGAAAAGGCAGGTGACGTGGAAGATAAAAAATTCATTTTAAATGAGGAAGCACCAGCGTGACTTCAGCAGTAGCTCACAGGTGAACACAAACATGACAAAACAAGGCAAAAGCACAACAAGGCAAGAAAATAAACCAGTGTCGTAAGTAAGACGACGCCTGACAGAGTAGCCCTCCAGCAGGAGAGTCACTATTCAAAAACAGGTGTGGAAATAATTTCTCGTCACTAGAGGTGAATTCACACCAGGACAGACCTAGAACAGGAAGAGGAACCATTCTTTATTCGACACGTAAACAATGTGATAAAGAACATTTAACATTAATCAATCTAGGGATCTAGATATCTGGTCAGGACGCTCCTCACTCTTTTGCCTTCACCTTCATTATGCATTCATTTTTGGTGTTTTTATATACTCTGGATCGAGACGTTCAGTCGGCGACATAAATGGCGGACAATAACTGAAACAGTCTGCTTTGCCAGTCTGAATGCATTCGCCGTTTTCCTTGACGGCCAGGTAATACAAATTACACCCTATCTTTTTTTTATCACATCCACGGGAGATCGCATTCTTGTTGTCTCTCCTTCGAGAAATGGATGAAGTTTTTTGTTAAGTAGCATCGCAGCCGACCCGGCCGGACATTAGAAAGTTCTCTTGCTGTCTGAGAGGTGTTGTATCCCAAATAGCTGCAATCACTTTCTCTTAAGGTATTCATGTGTGATTTCCACAAGCGTCTGTACACGTAGAAGAAGGAGAAACACAGGCATGAGTGGATGACTCGCCTTCATATTCCCAGTGGTTAGCTCCGAGCTACGAAATCGCTTTATTATGAAGCTGGCTGTGGCGTGTTCTTTCTGACGTCACTTCCTGTGTGGGCGAGGTCGTTCTGGCGTCACTTCTCCGAACTCACTTTGTAAACAATCAATGAGTCCATATAAAGCTAAGTGCCGGAGATTCAAGGATTACACGGCTGATTTAGCCGTGTAAAAATATGTCCTAGGGGGGAACCTTAAACACTGATTTAGTGTGGCTGAAACGGGGCTTAGGCTAAATAATTATTCATTTAAGGAATTAAACAAACTTAGTGTAGACGAGGCCTAAAACAGTCATGATAGATGGATTATAATCATAAGCAACAAATTAAATTAAAACAAAAAAGTATCAGTATTGTTGATATTAGGGGTGTGGGAAAAAAATCGATTCGAATATGAATCGCAATTCTCACGCTGTGTTATTCAAAATCGACTCTCATTTTTTTAAAAATCGATTTTTATTTTATTATTATTATTATTTTTTTTTAATCAATCCAACAAAACAATACACATCATTACCATAACAATGCAATACAATTCCAAAACCAAACCTGTCCCAGCAACACTCAGAACTGCAATAAACATTTCAGCATAGCAGTGATTAAAAATCCCTCATTGACATTATCATTAGACATTTATAAAAATAGAAAAAAACAGAACAATAGTGTCACAGTGGCTTACACTTGCATCGCATCTCATAAGCTTGACAACACACTGTGTCCAATATTTTCACAAAGATAAAATAAGTAATATTTTTGGTTCGCTTACTAGTTAAAACAAATTTAGATTATTGCAATCAGTTGATAAAACATTGTCCTTTACAATTATAAAAGCTTTTTACAAAAATCTACTACTCTGCTAGCATGTCAGCAAACTGGGGTAGATCCTGCTGAAATCCTATGTATTGAATGAATACAGAATCGTTTTGAATCGGAAAAATATCGTTTTTGAATCGAGAATCGCGTTGAATCGAAGAAATCTATCTATAATCAAATTGCGACCCCAAGAATTGATATTGAATCAAATCGGGGGACACCCAAAGATCCGCAGCCCTAGTTGATATATATATATATATATATATATATATATATATATATATATATATATATATATACACGTCTTGCTAAGCTTCTGTGGCAATGGTCATAGTTTAGTTTATTTCTAACATGCTTAACAAAATTACATTAAAGTACATCATATTTACACTTTTACCATTTCAGAAAGTATTTGAAAGAAACACAGCATATCCTACCCATTTTGCAATGATATCATTGATAAAACTAAACACACATCAACAAAAACTAAAACCTTTGGATCTTAAATTTCATGTCGACAAAGCAGTCAGACATGTACAATATGTCAAAATTGACACTTTATAGTAAAAGGAAGAACATGATGGTGCCAACATAGGTGGTAGAAGAAAAAAGAAGAAAGCTACGGGGTCTTAATTTTGGCGCTAAATGTTTAATGTCTCAGCCAACAACAAGTGCTTAGCGATGATATTGTATAAGTAACGTTTTGTAAGTACTGTTAGACGTTCTCTTAGTACTTATCACCGATCTTAACACGGCAACCTCAGCCGTCATAACACAGCTAGCAGCCACAACAAAAACAACTGTTGACAATTACAGGGCGTGTTGCATTCACGAACCCGCAGATAAATATCACATAAGTCTATGTTTTCTATGTTCTGTTTTGCTGCGATAATCATGACAATCGTGTGGATTGTATTACTTGTTTCTAAATGTACCACTTAAGTTATTGAATATTCTATCTATATATAAAATATAATAGAATTTTTTTAATGTCATTAATCAGTAGGTGAACAAGGACATTACGATATAGTGAGCACCCCCTGTGACCCCAAAAAAGGGACAAGCGGTAGAAAATTAATGAAAGAATGAATGTATATACACGTTAGGTCAGGAAAAAACACAGAGGCGATATCATCCCTACAAGCCTGTTTCGCAGGTTTCCCTGCTAGTCAGGGGACTTTATTGAAGTGTCTGTGGCTGTTAAATCATACTTGCCAATCTTGAGACCTCCGAATTCGGGAGATGTGGGGTGGGGGTGTATATATTTTCAAGTATTTCTTATATATATATATATATATATATATATATATATATATATATATATATATATATATATATATATATATATATATATATATATATATATCGTTCTTCTGCTTCGTCTCTGTTATGTTTTTGGACATTACTACTTGCCGTAGTTTGGAAGCAATGCATGATGGGAATCCGGATGTTGTGTGTCAGTGTATTAAAGTGCCGGCTGGAATAAACACACGCTGAGAAATCGCTCCATGCCTGCCTACTTTATGGGTTATAGATAAACCTACGGATGACGGAGACATATATAATAGGCTCCTTTTCAGGTTGTAGAGGATGCTAAAGGCAGCGCCTTTAAGCCACGCCCCGAATATTGTTGTCCGGGTGGAAATCGGGAAAAATTTGGGAGAATGGTTGCTCCGGGAGATTTTCGTGAGGGGTACTGAAATTCGGGAGTCAATACTTGGCAAGTATGTGTTACATGTACAGTATTTATAGGGTGCATTACATGGGTGTGTGGCCATTGTTACACAGTAGTGCCTTGCTTCTGTGCCGGCATGATGAGACCAGTTTGTTGCGTTAGTTTAAAGTGGACATGCTAGGGTGGTATATAATTAAAAAAATATATTTCAGGCACAGGTTATGCCTTTTAGCTGCACTGCTCTATGGTGAGCTAAATGCAACAATACGCCATGTAAAGCGTGATCAATTTTATTGTCTTTAAGAGTCCATATGTGTTTACTCAGTTCTGTAGAGTTCTTGAGTTGGGGGCTCCAAAATGATGCTGTGTGATTGTTACAGGTTTTAAAAGGTTTTCTGTGCCTAAAATGTATGTCTCTGTGTTTGAGTTTTCCTTGCGGGTGACGCTGGCTTGTTGAAAAACTGATGTTTTTAAGTAATTTCCGTTGAGTGCGCAGTTAATCCCTTGTCTGCAATTGCAGCTATCTGTGGAGTTAGAGTTGTTAGCAGTTGCTTGTCTGTGAGTGCTCAGGATCTTTTTGTTGTGTGAGTCATTGGTTTAGTTTTGGTGCTTGTCAATGAGTGCAAGGGATTTGTGTCCGGTGTTGGTGCTAATGTTTTTGGTGAATGGGGGGTTGTACCAGAGTATGCTGTCCCGTTTCCTGTTTTTTTCTTATTTTAGTTGCTGGTGGGTCAAATTGGAGGGTGAATTGGTATCCACTTCTGTTGAGTGCTTTCTGGTATGGAGGGGCTGCACTCAACAACCTCTGTGTTTTTTCCTGACCTAACGTATATTCGCTCTACCCCAGAATAGAGCACTGTATCACGAATAAACCACAGAAACCTTGATTATGCATATATATATACATACATACAGTGGGGCAAAAAATTATTTAGTCAGCCACCGATTGTGCAAGTTCTCCCACTTAAAATTATGACAGAGGTCTTAAATTTTCATCATAGGTACACTTCAACTGTGAGAGACAGAATGTGAAAAAAAACCCAGGAATTCACATCGTAGGAATTTAAAAAAAAAATATTTGTAAATTATGGTGGAAAATAAGTATTTGGTCAACCATTCAAAGCTCTCACTGATGGAAGGAGGTTTTAGCTCAAAACCTCACGATGCATGGCCCCATTCATTCTTTCCTTAACACGGATCAATCGTCCTGTCCCCTTAGCAGAAAAACAGCCCCAGAGCATAATGTTTCCACCCCCATGCTTCACAGTTGGTATGGTGTTCTTGGGATGCAACTCAGTATTTTTCTTCCTCCAAACACGACGAGTTGAGTTTACACCAAAAAGTTCTATTTTGGTTTCATCTGACCACATGACATTCTCCCAATCCTCTGCTGTATCATCCATGTATCCATTTTGGTATAAACTCAACTCGCCGTGTTTGGGGGAAGGAGAATACTGAGTTGTATCCCAAGAACACCATACCTACTGTGAAGCATGGGGGTGGAAACATCATGCTTTGGGGCTGTTTTTCTGCTAAGGGGACAGGACGATTGATCCGTGTTAAGGAAAGAATGAATGGGGCCATGTATCGTGAGATTTTGAGCCAAAACCTCCTTCCATCAGTGAGAGCTTTGAATGCTTGACTAAATACTTATTTTCCACCATAATTTACAAATAAATTCTTTAAAATTCCTACAATGTGAATTCCTGGATTTTTTTTTTCACATTCTGCCTCTCACAGTTGAAGTGTACCTATGATGAAAATTACAGACCTCTGTCATCATTTTAAGTGGGAGAACTTGCACAATCGGTGGCTGACTAAATACTTTTTTGCCCCACTGTACATACAAATACATATGTATATATATATATTTTTTCATTATTATTATTTTATTTATTTATTTATTTTCAAAAAGCTGTTGTTGCCTTATTTGTATTTGACAATTTGGTTGACAAAACAGGTTGTTAACAGACTTAAGTGGGTCCCACTGCCATTTTAGTTTAAAGCTTTTTATCGACTTTGTTTTGTTTGCAATAGAGCTCAGTATCATGGCCAATTTCACAAAATATTGATAGCAATGGCGGGTCGTGCGTTTCCCACCTTGGCCTTCAGTGCTGTCCGACTTCATTGATTACCTCTCAAAATACCATCATTTATGTCATTACATGACCATTGCTGGAGAAATACTATACAGGAACACATTTACACACTACTGTGCATTGAAACACCTCAAAAGTGTACAAAACGGGTTATTTTTTGGCGCATTTGAAAATCAATGAACCCGCATCAGCAATAAAAACATATCTTATGTGGTAATGTCAAAATTAAAATTGCAAAACACATAATAAACGAGAAAAAAATACAAAAATCTAATATTGGAACTCACAATTTGTAGAACCCATTCTACGGCGAATATGCTGGTGGCACCACTCGTAGTCGGCTGATTCAAGTGGAAATGGCGGGCATTTCCCCATTTCATCGCCGACATCATCTCACAAGATGTAGTTTCTCTTTAAATATCCTTCTTGAAAATGGCTTTGCAAATACAGTATGCCACCTAATCAACGTTTTGTTCTCCTCCTTTGTGAGTCAACACTTCCTAAGTTGCGACTTGTGATTGGATACTCACTTTGGAATGACAAGTGAGTATCCCATCACAGTCTCGTTGACATCAGGGTACCTAGATAGGGTACTGTCAAACTCGTTTGCACTTGCACTTGCATGGCTTAATCTTTGAGACAAGCATATGCTACATGTGATCTGATTAGTTATCACAAGTGTCTCTCAACTCTATGTGTTCTCATATTCATCCGCTAATAGTTCCGGTGAGTATCCCATCACAGGACTCGTAAATGTCACATTCAACGTTAAACCAGCTGGAAGGCCTTACTGACAACAACTTGTGATCTGATTGGCTATTGCAACTGTCTATCAACTGTATGTGCCCTTTCACTTACAGTGCACAAAAGCGCTGGAAAGAGCATATTCTTACATGGAGAATATGAATATTTTTAGATAATTAGGGACATGTTAATATGATCATGATTTCTGGTTATGTTAGGCCAGCAGAGAAGGCCTTGCTGGCCCTGAAAGCACACCACTAGGCCTTGTGATTGGATATTAGTAAAAAATGAACAGATATCGATCAAATCAATTATGCTTAGCTTTCAGCCCAAGTTTCCAACATGACAAACTAGTCCTAATACAAGCCAAATCTTCATTACATCTTATGTCTTCAAGAACACAAATGTTATTTCCACAGAAGGACACAATATGGGGTTATTCTGCTCCTGGATGTCGTTTTACTGTCCTGAACCTCAGCGCAGTGTGCTGCAGATCATAGCGATTCCCCATTTCCCTGCCCTCTGAGGCCACTGGCATCCCCCTGCTGAAACACCTTGTTGCCAACAGCAAGGCAATTAATGTCACAGGAAGTCATTTCACATGCGTGTCTGTGCAGCCAAAATCTCCAATCAGGACCCTGGCTGTGAGGTGAGCTGGTCTTTATTTACCTTTTATTTAACTGCCATATGTGGAGCCCTCCTGCCTCCACTTCCACCTCACCTCGTTCACAAAAAAAAAGAAAGAAAAACAGTCTGATGGTTATGGGAAAATTCAAATCCAAAAACAAATATGTATATTTTCAATTTATCTCACCTCCCATACCTGTCTGTTCCTCACAAGGCTTGGCACCTCTCCTGGCTGCCCCCCTCCAACTCGGTATTTAAATTCAGAATTCCTAAGCGGATTTTCTCAATTTAGCTATACTTTTAATCTTTGGCGAAATGAGTGATGACTTCTTTCAATAAAAAAAATAAAAAAAATAGGAAAAACTGACAGGCTTACAGCCCACACCGGCGGATTAGTTTCCCGTGGAGATGAGGTTTTCCTTTGTGCTGCCGTGTGTCTGTTTGATGGGGTTTAACAGGAAGTGTTGCTGCTGAAATTGGATGCAGCAGGGATGGTGGGGAGATGGCCCGGGTTCGATACAGACCCCCCGCATGGAAACTTTGCCCTGTGCCTTTCTCTTCATTTTCCTTTCCCTCGGGTCTAGCGAATGAGCCTTTAAACACTCTGAAAACGATGAGCAGATAAACAAACAGGAATGCTGCCGGCAGGTGCGGAGTAAAGAATATGCATGCCTTTTTTGGAAAAGTCCAGTTGAATATTCAATCCCACATGCGCCCTAAACTGCTGCAAATGGTATTATTATGTGCCACTCAACGATATCCTCGATGGATTACAATCATAAGAAAAATGGTGAATGACTTTTGGGCAATTAGTGCCCATAAATAGATGTTCTGGTTTTGGCCATATTTTTCTACCATCCAACCATCCATCCACCCATTTTCTACCGCTTATTCCCTTTGGAATTGCGGGGGGCGCTGGTGCCTATCTCAGCTACATTCGGGCGGAAGGCGGGGTACACCCTGGACAAGTCGCCACCTCATCGCTACCCTGGACAAGTCGCTACCTCATCGCAGAGCTGTTTCTACTAATCTTGCTGAAATTCAGGCTGGTTACACTAAGTCATTCAACCTCTTAAACAAATAATTATTTAGCCTAAACCCCGTTTAATCCACACTAAACCAGCGTTTAAGGTCCCCCTCCTCGGACAAATTTTTACACGGATAAGTCAGCAGTGTAATCCTTGAATCTCCAGCACTTAGCTGTCCATGGACTCATTGATCATTAACAAGTCAGTTCGGAGAGGAAGTGACGCCAGAAAGACCCCGCCCACACAGGAAGAGACATCAGAAAGACGGGCCATTAGTTTGATTGATTGATTGAGACTTTTATTAGTAGATTGCACAGTACAGTACATACTCCGTACTATCCATCTATCCATCCATTTTCAACCGCTTGTCCCTTTTGGGGTCGCGGGAGCCTATCTCAGCTGCATTTGGGCGAAAGTCGCCACCTCATCACAGGGCCAACACAAATAGACAGACAACAATCACACTCACATTCACACACTAGGGCCAATTTAGTGTTGCCAATCAACCTATCCCCAGGTGCATGTCTTTGGAGGTGGGAGGAAGCCGAAGTACCCGGAGGGAACCTACACAGTCACGGGGAGAACATGCAAACTCCACACAGAAAGATCCCGAGCCCGGGATTGAACCCAGGACTACTCAGGACTTTCGTATTGTGAGGCAGATGCACTAACCCCTCTTCCACCGTGCTGCGTACAATTGACCACTAAATGGTAACACCCGAAAACGTTTTCAACTTGTTTAAGTCGGGGTCCACGTTAATCAATTCATGGTAGTCCCCAGTCAGCTTCATAACAAAGATGGAGGCGTATCATCCAGACATGCCCTTGTTTGTCCTTCTTCTACATGTACAGGAGCTTTTGGAAATCACAAATCAATACCTTAAGAGAAGGCAACGGGCGATTGCAGCTATTTCGGATACAACAATTCTCAGACCGCAAGAGAACTTTCAAATGTCCGGGTCAGCTGTGCTATTTTACCGAAAAACGTTGTCCCTTCCTCCCTTGGATGTGATACAGCCAGTGTGTGACGACAAATATTGCTTTATGGGTGTGACTTTGAAATGGCCAGGCAGCATGTGTGATGCCCGCATATTCGCTAGCATGAATTGATTAACGTGGACCCTGACTTAAACAAGTTAAAAACTTATTCGGGTGTTATCATCTAGTGGTCAATTGTAAAGAATATATACTGTACTGTGCAATCTACAAATAAAAGTTTCAACCAATCAATCAAAACTCCGCCATTAGCATGCAGCTGAAAGATGGAACCATGTCCTCGTGTCCCAAACAACTGCTGGAAGATGAAGATCCGGTCCCTGTTTTTTTTCGGGGGGTGAAACAGCTTATCCCCTGACGCCATATCTCACGAAAGAATACCCCAACGGTGCAGTCAACCCACAACAACAATATTTTGACTATTCTCTGTATATTACTGTTGTAAGACGTTCTTTATCACATCGTCCACATGTCCAAAAAAGATTTGATTAAATTATGATGTCTCAAGTGTGATTCACTACAATAGACACACTGGATTCTAGTTACCGTATTTTTCGGATTATAAGTCGATGTTTTTTTTCATAGTTTGGCCGTGGGTGCGACATATATACTCCAGAGCGACTTATGTGTGAAATAATTAACACATTACCGTAAAATATCAAATAATATTATTCATCTCGTTCGTGTGAGCGACGATGAAAATGTCTGCAATCGTCACTCACACGCCAACCAAAAAGAATTTGGCGGGGGCGGGTCTTGGCAGAAGTGCATTGTGGGTCATGATATGCTAACTGCTATATGCTACTGCCGGAGCTATTAAAATGGATCACATCAACATTCGCCGTAACTGATAAAAACTGAGAAGGACTGAACTAAAATGGCACCGAAAAGAAAATCATATACTGCAGATTACAAGCTGGATGTAGTGAAATATGCTGCAGAGAACAGCAATCGAGCAGCAGGAAGACAGGACGCTAGCAGGGCGCATACTAGAGGCGACACCGAGGAAGAAGATCTCTTTGGATTTAGCGATTGGGAGGACAGATTGTTTGGTAAACGTATAGCATGTTCTATATGTTATAGTTATTTGAATGACTCTTGCCATTCCAGGCACGTTCTCAGTTGGTTAGATGTGCGTCATATGGTGTACACTTATTCATCCTGTTGTTCACTATTCTTTATTTATTTTAAATTGCCTTTCAAATGTCTAATGTTGGTGTTGAGTTTTATCGAATAAATTTCCCCCAAAAATGCGACTTATACTCCAGTGCGACATATAAGTGTTTTTTTCCTTCTTTATTGTGCATTTTCGGCCGGTGCGACGTATATTCCGGAGCGACTTGTACTCCGAAAAATACGGTAATTGAAATACCACAACACTGGATATTGTTCAAAGGAGATACTTTTTAATCAAAAACCTTCCACACAAAACACAGCAAACATATGTAAAATGCACAGCAAATTATTTACAATATAGCTCTTTTAAATAACAACTTCACAGTGAAGTAAAGTCATTTACTGGAGAGCAGATGGCCTTTATTTTTTTGTTTTTTTCCCGAGGGGGTCAGGGGTCTTAAAGGGGAACATTATCACCAGACCTATGTAAGCGTCAATATATACCTTGATGTTGCAGAAAAAGACCATATGTTTTTTTAACCAATTTCCGAACTCTAAATGGGTGAATTTTGGCGAATTAAACGCCTTTCTATTATTCACTCTCGGGGCAATGACGTCACAACGTGACGACACCTGGGTCGTCAATCCGCCATTTTCTCAAACACATTACAAACATAGAGTCTAATCAGCTCTGTTATTTTCCGTTTTTTCGACTGTTTTTTGTACCTTGGAGACATCATGCCTCGTCGGTGTGTTGTCGGAGGGTGTAACAAGACGATCAGGGACGGATTCAAGTTGACTTACGTGGAGTGTGCGTCGTTTAGCAAAGAATGCTAATCGATGCTAACATGCTATTTAGGCTAACTGTATATAAATATTGCATCGTCATGCCTCATTTGTAGCTATATTTGCATCCAGCCTTTCCCTCCACCCACATTTAATGCCAAACAAACACTTACCAATCAACGGATTCAAGTTGCCCCAGTGTCAAAAGTTCCGGAAGTCCCTCGTCTGCACATTTTACCGGCGATGCTACGACAAACATGGCACAGAGATGTATGGATACCCGGCGACATTCAAAGCAGATGCATTTCCAACAATAAAGTCAACGAAATCACAAAGGTGAGTTTTGTTGATGTTATTGACTTATGTGCTAATCAGACATGTTTGGTCACGGCATGACTGCCAGCTAATCGATGCTAACATGCTATTTAGGCTTGCTGTATGTACATTTGTAGCTATATTTGCATCCAGCCTTTCACTCCACCCACATTTAATGCCAAACAAACACTCACCAATCGACGTATTTAAGTTGCTCCTGCACATTTTACCGGCAATGCTACGACAGACATGGCACAGAGATGTATGGATACCCTGTGACACTCAATCGTTGGTTAGAACGCGATCGCCGAATAGCTTCAATAGCTTTTCGCTCAATAGCTTCAGTTTCTTCTTCAATTTACTTTTCGCTATCTGCCTCCATCCGTTTCAATGCATGCGTAATCTGTTGAATCGCTTAAGCCACTGAAATCCGAGTCTGAATCTGAGCTAATGTCGCTATATCTTTCTGTGCTATCCGCCATGTTGGCATCATTAAATAACGTCACAGGAAAATGGACGATGGATTTAAAGATAGCGAAAATCAGGCACTTTAAAGCCTGTTTTCGGGATATTCCATGATGGGTAAAATTTTGAAAAAAACTTCGAAAAATAAAATAAGCCACTGGGAACTGATTTTTATTGGTTTTAACCCTTCTGAAATTGTAATAATGTTCCCTTTTAAACAGTAGCATTTTATGTGTGGACATGGATAAGGTTAGGTGTGGTTTAACCTGGATAACCTTAGCCGGCTTACTGTAAACGGGGTCTTAGTTATATCCTCCTTTTGGTGGGGAAAATCTTTGCTGCTCAAGCTGGTCTCCACCGGCGACAGGGAGCACACCAAAAACCGCGACAGACTGTCCCCATATTTCGATGGCGAGGACTCCCTATCAACATTCCTTGCCACCATGGAGGTTTTATAGTCCTGAGTCACTTTTAAGAGTAACTCCACCTCGTCGTCAGACCACAGGAAGAATTCTCTCTTCTTCACAACAAGAGCAGCCATTTTCTATACATTCACAGATAGCGTTTAACCTACTCAGTGGCCTAGTGGTTAGAGTGTCCGCCCTGAGACCAGTAGGTTGTGACGATCTCAGTGAGTCATACCAAAGACTATAAAAATGGGACTCATTCCTTTCCGGTTTGGAACTCAGCATCAAGGGTTGGAATTGGGGGTTGAATCACCAAAAATTATTCCCGGGCGCGGCACTGCTGCTGCCCACTGCTCTCCTCACCTCCCAGGGGGTGATCAAGGATGATGGGTGGAATGCAGAAAATAATTTCGCCACACCAAGAGTGTGTGTGACAATCATTGGTACTTTAACTTTAACTTTAAGATAGAAAGAATACACTTCCAGGTCAGGGACACGGGCATTTAAAAAAAATATCTGTGCGTGGGACGGAGGGGCACGGGGGTCTTAAACGGTGGAATTTTTGTGTGAGGACATGGATAAGGTTAGGTGTGATTTACCCTAGATACGGGACCATATGAAAAGTATGTATGAAATTTCATGGTGATTCACCTAAACAGGCCTAAGTTACTGTGGCTGTTTTCAGTTCAAGTCACTTCGACTTATTTATCATTGGCTAGGGCGAGTTGGCTCCACAGCCCTGGTTATCCCCGTTGTCAGCCTTGTTGATGGGATACATCATTCATCAGCTTGCAGGAGGAGCGATTGCATTAATTAAATGACTTGTCTTTTGTTTTGTTTTTACGACATGCATGAATGTACTGTCAGGTGAGGTAGTGTGAGTGTGTCATATTTGTGATTTGATGGACTAATTTTAGTATTTCAAATACTTTCTACTAGGAAAGTACCCTATGCATCAAATCAAAATCAAAATTCATTTGATATTAATAAAAATAAATGGTATACATTATTTGAAATGGGGAATGCAATTTGGCTTTGGTGCTCAATTTAGCCTGATAATAAAAAGTGTACCAATACTAATGAAACTGTGTGATTTCTCTCAAACAAACACATGGTGCTCAATTGTGTACATACGTGCGTGCGTGTGTGTGTGCATGCGTGCGTGTGTGCGTGTGTTTGTGTTGTCCCCCATTGTGGAATCTGTTTAAAATAACTCCCCCCTCCCAATGTCTGGTTGACTCATGTTGACATGAGCTATGTTTGACATAACCGAAATTGAAACCAAAACTAGCCATTGCTTGCTCACTTGTGACTTGGGCCAGACACATAAGGATAATAGATGATATATATATATATATATATTTTTTTTTTTTTTGAAACTGCGACAGTTTATCGTTTTCCTCTATCCAAGCGACGTTATGATCAATTTGAGGGCTAAAAATGGACAATTAGAGTGAAACGTTTAAATTGGTTTTGGCTTGTTCAAACACAAACATTCTGTTCTGGATTTTGTTTCCCCGCTGGAATGGCTGAGCAAAGTCGTTGCTATGAGACTCTCACGCAGCGAAGTAGCTCCAAGTTCCTTCCCAATTTTCATGGACATAACCCTTTTGTTGGTTGACTTTTGTTGGACTGGCTGTGTTATCGCGGAAACACTCTGCGAGAGCACCAAAACCATGACACGACCGGTTCTTTCAGGCTCACGTATGCACGCGCAACAACGGAAAATACACACACCCACACACACACATACCCCACTCCCCACATCCCACGCTTTCGCCGCTTCACCCCCTCGCGATATAATGGTCTAGGAAGCAGTGTCCCTGGTGACTGCAGCTTCGGGTATGATGCCCGCCTTCTACCCCTCATTGCAAGTGATACCTTTTGTATGTTTTACTATGTGCTTATGTTGCTTGAGGTTTTTTTCTGGTCTCAAAATGATGTGCTTTTTTATTTTATTTTTGGGGACGTGTGGCTCTGGTGGTAGAGCGGCCGTTATTTTTTCAGTTATCAACAGATAATTTATTGCACTTCGAACGCCCATATCCCAGCATTGACAGGGTGGATAAAGGCATGTAAAACTATTATTTTTATCCATTAAAGGCCTACTGAAACCCACTACTACCGACCACGCAGTCTGATAGTTTATAAATCAATGATGAAATATTAACATTGCAACACATGCCAATACGGCCGGTTAAGTTTACTAAATTACAATTTCAAATTTCCCACGGAGTTTCTTACTGAAAACGTCGCGGAATGATGACGCGTATGATGACGTGTGTTTGTGACGTTTTGGGTTGGAGGGGACATACTAGCTCAGCACCACTTACGGCTAAAAATCGTCTCTTTTAATCGCGCAATTACACAGTAATTTGGACATCTGTGTTGCTGAATCTTTTGCAATTTGTTCAAATAATAATGGAGACTATAAGGAACAATGCTATTGGTGGAAAGCGGTGTATTGCAGCTGTCTTTAGCACAGAAACACAGCCGGTGTTTCTTTGTTTGTTGTGGAGCTTTAACACAGAGTGGTCAAGCGAACATGTTTCTCTACGTCAACCAGCAAGTTTTTGGATGGGGAAATTGTGACATATATCTTACCGGAGATATCTGTGGATTATTCGTCCTCCTGCAGTAGCTGTCAAAAAAGGCAGCTGTGAGCTTGGCACCTCGGCTTCTCTCTGAGACACTGGCGTGTTCACCGCAGCCATCCGACCTCGAGGTATGTCTTTACAATCTCACTGAAACACCATTAAAACAATAAGCAGATAAGGGATCTTCCAGAATTATCCTAGTAAATGTGTCTAATTACATCTGAAACGCTTACACTGCCGTCGCTTTTTATTTTATTTTATTTATTTTTTTCTAGTCCTTCACTATCATTATCCTCAGCCACAAATATTTCATCCTCGCTCAAATTAATGGGGAAATTGTCGTTTTCTCGGTCCGAATAGCTCTTTTTGTTGGAGGCTCCCATTATAAACAATGTGAGGATGTGAGGAGCCCTCACACGGGTGACGTCATCGTCTGCTACTTCCTGTAAAAGCAAGGCTTTTTTATTAGCGACCAAAAGTTGCAAACTTTATCGTCGATGTTCTCTACTAAATCCTTCCAGCAAAAATATGGCAATATCGCGAAATGATCAAGTATGACACATAGAATGGACCTGCTATCCCCGTTTAAATAAGATAATCTCATTTTAGTAGGCCTTTAATTGCATGTTTTCAGCCTCATCCATGACTACTTTAAAACTGATACGGTTAACATTAGTGGAACAGAGGTGAGTGTGTGTGCCTCACAATAAGAAAGTTCTGTGTTCGATCCCCAGACTTGTGGTTTTTCTGTGTAGGGTTTGCATGTTCTTCCCGTGAATGCGTGGCTTCCCTCCAGGTACTCCGGCTTCCTCCCACTTCCAAAGACATGCACCTGGGGATAGGTTGATTGGCAACACTAAATGGTCCCTAGTGTGTGAATGTGAGTGTGAATGTTGTCTGTCTACCTGTGTTGGCCCTGTGATGAGGTGGCAACTTGTCCAGGGTGTACCCCGCCTTCCGCCCGAATGCAGCAGATAAAGTTAGGCTCCAGCAACCCCGCAATCCCGAGAGGGACAAGCGGTAGAAAATGGATGGACGGCTGGATGGCTGGTTATCATTATGAGCAAAAAGAAAACATTTCCGTCTCCTCTTCCATTGACACCATAGTTTGTTTCTCCAAACAACTAGAAGAGGACGCAAAATAGAATTATTGGTTGGCCTTCTTTTTCCCTCGTGTGCTCCTCTTTCTTCGTTTTTCCGCAAGTTTTAACTCAGTCTTTTTCTCCTCGAGGGTGCTCTTGATTTTCCCGATCGGATTTTGCTTGATGTCTCTACAATCAAACTCGGACCAAAACCTTTCTTCTTTGAAGTAAGAATCATTCAAATAATCGCTGCAAATGACTTTCCTCTGGCTTGGTTCGTCCCAATTTGAGCAAGTTAATTTGACAGGAGAGGTTCATACTTTCCTCGTATTCTCATCATTGGGCAATGTGTGCAGGCTGACCTTTTCCTTAGTTGTATTGCTACAACCTGCAGCAATACGTTTGGCAGACTAAGGGTTCTGTGCAAAAATATTGTGATGCTATTAAAACATATGCTACACATTTTGGAGAAAAAAGTGGGCGTTTGAAAATGTGCTGAAACTCGTTAAGAAAACAAGCTTAAAATCACTACTGTGTCTATTTTAAGGATAATTTTACACTTAATTTTTTGGTCCAGAATTATGAAATAAGTGCCAATGTTTCAGAATTAGTGGGGTCTTTTAGGGCAGTGTTTTTCAACCACTAGTGTACCGTGAGATATTGTTTGGTGTGCAGTGGGAGATTATGTAATATCACCTAATTGGGTTAAAAATATTTTTTGCAAACCAGTAATTATAATCCGCAAATGTGCTGCTGTTGAGCGTCTGTACTGTCTACAGCTCAGCATATCAGTAGGTGGCAGCAGGTAGCTAATTGCTTTGTAGATGTTGGTAACATGGTTTGTCGTGATCACAATATGCCAGAGGAAGCGTGTAGGTAAAAAGGTATATAATCCTTAAACCAAAAATAAACAAAAGGCAAGTGCCACTAAGAAAAGGCATTGAAACTTAGGGATGACTTTGTTAAACAAAGCTAAAACTGAACTGGCTGCAAAATAAACAAAAATATAATGCTGGACAACAGCAAAGACTTACAGCGTTTAGAGCAGACGGCGTCCACAAAGTACATCCGTACATGACAATCAACAACAAAATAGGAGCGCAAGACAAGAACTAAAACACAACGCACAGGAAAACACCAAAAAAACTCCAAATAAGTCATGGTGTGATGTGACAGGTCGTGGCAGTACACCTACTTTGAGACAAGAGCTATAGTGATACATGTTTTTTTATGTGTACATGTTGCCCTCTAGTGGGTTATTCAGACCACCACACACTGACAGGAGAGCAAGGAATTCTAGGTTTAACACTGTTTTATTTTCATATAACAGTGCAAAGTTGTCTTTTTTTCCCCCCTGCATCCGCTCAGCAGCACCTCCAACTCCAACTACTCGTCTCATCTCGGCTGCTGCTAATAAAGACGACAGGCGATTAGATAACATGTCCCACTTGGGCCATCTACACACCTATCGCTGTCTTCGAAACCGGTCCTGGCAACACCCCGTTCCGCGGCTGGCCTGCAGGCCACGCTCCTTCCACATTATGGTTTGAATTCATATCCAACAATTGCAAGAAAAACTTTTCAATGTCAATATCGACTGTTGAGTTTCATTTTTTTTATGTTTTCTGCTGGTGGTGTGCCTCTGCATTTTTTCAATGAAAAAAATGTGCCTTGGCTCAGAAAAGGTTGAAAACGCTGCTTTAGGGTGTCGGAGCTGTGAAGACTCTTTTTCGGCATGGTAATGCCGGTGTGGTTTTTCCAGGGATGCGTCGAAGCGATGAACACAACAAGGTAAGTTAAAGGGTATTTATTTAATAATAAAAGGCTATGAACAAAAACACTGGTGTAAAGAGAAAAGGTAAACAAAAGACGCTAGCGTGAAAGCTAGGATAAAACACAAGGAAAACTAAAACTTGGTACAAGGACACAAAAGAGTAAACACAAACATTCAGCATGAAAGCTGGAAAATAAAGTGGCTTAGCGTGAGAGCTAGCGAGAAAATACATACATAGAATGATGAGAGTCGTCACTGTTGCGCGTGGGCAAATTAGGATCCGAGAATGAGTAAACAGAAAGGGTGAGCTTAAATAGGAGGGTGAAAAGTAGTAGCAGGTGTGCGGGGCGAGACTAACAGGTGGACTGATGTGTAACCATAGTGATGGACAAAAACAGGAAATAAACGGGTCAGACTGAGAATGAAAAAACAAACATGTGAAGATCTGAGCAGCAGATCGCAACAGTATTCCCCCCCAACAAAAGACAGATACCAAATGTCTCAAAAACAAAAATTGCAAAGAAGAACTAGAACCCCCTCCCCACAACAAGAAAAAAAAAAGTCCACAGACGAAGGGAGGGCGGAGGGAGGCCATGGTGGAGGGCCGCCAGGTCGCGTGTCCCCGAATCCACCGAGGACACATCGTGTGGCGGCGGCAGGTGGAACGCCGCTGCCGAAAAAGTTTTGGCGGCCGACCTCGAAAAGGCCACATCAGTGGCCGCCTTGTAGAATGAGGTGCCCGGCGAGGCGGACGACCCGGGCACGGCCACATCCGTGGCCGACGCTTCAGCACCGAAGTCCTAGCAGGCTTGGAAGCAGCAGACGAGGTTGCGGGGACTGCAGCCAAAGCAGGCCCGAGTGCAGCTGGCGAGGATGATGCAGGTGCAGCAGCCGCAGGAGTCGTCGGAGGCGGCCTGGTAGCCGCAGGAGTCGTCGGAGGCGGCCTGGTAGCCGCAGGAGTCGTCGGAGGCGGCCTGGAAACCGCAGTCTTCGTGGGCGGCGTGGAAACCGCAGTCGTCGTGGGCGGTGTGACTGGTGTGAGCTCCAGCCTCGTCGGCGGCGCCGGTGTGGGCTCCAGCTTCTTCGTCGGCAGTGCATGGCGGCGTGGAGCTGGTACCGGTGCTTGGCGGCGTGGAGCTTGTACCGGCACTTGTCGAGGAGCTGGCACTGGAGTGGGCTCCAGCCCCGTCGTCGACGGTGTGGGCTCCAGTCCCGTTGTCGACGTTGGTGCTGGAGTAGGCTCCAGCCCTGGAGCTGGTGCTGGAGTGCGCTCCAGCTTTGGAACTGGTGGTGGAGTGCGCTCCAACTTAGGAACTGGTGCTGGCTTGAGAACCAGGCTAAGATTTGGTGCTGGTTTGAGAACCAGGCTAGAGTCTAAAACTGGTGTGAGAACCAGGCTAGAGAAATCTTCTGGTTTGAAAACCGGGTGAAAATCGGACTCTGGCGTGAAAACCAGTTTAGAGTCATGTGCTGGTGTGAGAACCAGACTGGGAGAAGTGCCGAACACTGGTGGTGGAGGACGTACTGGAGGTAATGACCTAGCAATACTAAACACCGGTGGAGGAGGTCTACAAGGCCGTTGAGACTTGGCCGGGGGAAACACAGGTGGAGGAGGTCTACAGGGAACTATTGGTTTACTGGACAGACATGCAGGTAATGGTGGCCTCATAGGAGGTTGCGGTTTTACAGTCTTGAGAACCAGTAAAGGTGGTCTACATGGAGGTTTATTTTTAACAGATAGCGTTTGTGCTACTTCAGCAGCACCATTATAGGCAATAGCCCCATCCTCCAGAAGGGGATCCCAGACCCGTTCCCTGTGGTCAGTGACTGACTTTAAGGGAGGGAGGTGGGAGGTCTGGAGGCGGGCAGATTCCTCCCCTTTAAATTGTGCAGGTTTATAAGGTGGGATAGAAGAAACAGTTGAATGAGACTGACTAGAATAAAAAGAAAAAATATTCTGATAATTCTGTATCTTGTCATAAATGTTATTGGTATTCGAAAAAGGTTGAGAATGAGAATTACTGTCCACAATATAAAAATCTTCAGAAAAAATGTCAACGACAGGGGGCGGTATTGCGTCACAGGTGGGCGTTCCCCAAATGTCGTCATCACTAGTGTCAGAAAAAGTGTCATGGCGGCTGAGGGAATGATTTGAAAAAAAACAAGCAGGATTACCGGTAATGACGGGTGAATCCTGGACGGGGTGAAACTTGCTGTGTCCATGGGGAGGAATAAGTGGTGCTGGAACATTACTGCCGTGCGGGGGACCTCTCCACTGGATCCCCCGCCTCTTCGGGGCAGCGCGAACGGAGGAAACCTCAGGCCCACAGTCAAGTCTTTCCTGCTCCCAAGCCCTGAGGTCCAACCACAAACCCAAGTCGAAGGGTTCCTCCCGTGGTTTCGAGGCGGAAAAACATTTTGATGCTCGGATCCTACTGTGAAGACTCTTCTTCGGCATGGTAATGCCGGTGTGGTTTTTCCAGTGATGCGTCGAAGCGATGAACACAACAAGGTAAGTTAAAGGGTATTTATTTAATAATAAAAGGCTATGAACAAAAACACTGGTGTAAAGAGAAAAGGTAAACAAAAGACGCTAGCGTGAAAGCTAGGATAAAACACAAGGAAAACTAAAACTTGGTACAAGGACACAAAAGAGTAAACACAAACATTCAGCATGAAAGCTGGAAAATAAAGTGGCTTAGCGTGAGAGCTAGCGAGAAAATATATACATAGAATGATGAGAGTCGTCACTTGTTGCGCGTGGGCAAATTAGGATCCGAGAATGAGTAAACAGAAAAGCTGAGCTTAAATAGGAGGGTGAAAAGTAGTAGCAGGTGTGCGGGGCGAGACTAACAGGTGGACTGATGTGTAACCATAGTGATGGACAAAAACAGGAAATAAACGCGTCAGACTGAGAATGAAAAAACAAACATGTGAAGATCTGAGCAGCAGATCGCAACAGGAGCAGCGTACACTAGACTGGCCTCAGACAGTCTTGGAGACTGGGGGCCTGGGGTTCCCCAAAAACAGCCATACTCAACTGGGTATCTATATCCAAACACTGTTCCTATAACTCCTTTATCCAGTATGGAAGACTTAAGCCTCTTTGTTTGCTCATTTGACTGTGTGGGTGCCATATCCCAAAGCTGGGCGTAGGATTTGTCAGGCATTGTGTCAGTAGCTTGTGATGATGCAGGGGAAGGATTCGGGCGGGTTGACTGCCTGATTAAACATTGACAGAAAAAAACAAAAAACAATATAAGATTTCATTTGTGGAGGAACAGCAATGAGATAGCGGGTCCCATTGGGACAGAAAAGCTTTACAGTACATGGGACACTTTATCTTAAATAATCTGTTGACTCATTTTTCTTCAGCCGCCTGCAGAAGAGGCATTTACGTAAGCTCACGGTGCATAAAGCGCTTGTGAAATATTCACTCTCATCATTTTCTTTCATGTACGTACATTTCAGCGTGAGCCAGGGCTGGCTGAGAGGCATGCCAAATCAGTTCACTGCCTCTACCTTTTTCTATGGGGCCGAGCTAGTGGTAACGATCAAGAAGGGAGGGTTTTGGCATTCTTTTTGGTGCCCTGCACTTGACCTACTTCTTTTATTAATGCGTGTCCTAAAAATTTAATTAATTAGAAAAAAGGCTAAATTTGTATCATGTAGCTGTGATTAATCTTGTAATGAGTATAACTTTTAAAAATTGATAAGAAAAAAATTAAATGCCTGGAACTCTAAATATGCAGACATAGTTTCTGCATGGCCTTGCAAAAGAGCGCACATGAAAGCGGTGATGTGTGGGTGCAGCAGAGAGGGTTTTTGTTTTGTTTTGTCTATCAATGCTTCATCCATCCATCCATTACTTGTTAAAAGGGCAATTTCAATGTTGATTATGTGGATTTATTAGAAGAAAAATATTGAAAGGTATGGCAAACAGAAAAATATTTTGTTTTTGTAACTTAAAAATGTTCCCTTAAAATACTCATTGGAAATTTAAACTGTGTTATCTGATTACGGGATTAAAGGGGCTGTTTGCAACTTCCTCACAGTAACAATTTTCTAAACAAAAACACCATTGGTTAGTTTATGTTACTATTAGTGGTTTAAAAGCAGTGCAAGAAGAGCAACAAACAATTTGCATGATCATATAAACTTCACATTTAATAACAGCTAACGCTAGCTATTCAAACTGCTATTATTAACTAACAACAGCCAAAGCTAATTCGCGTGCACGTGTTATGTACATATGTAGTTACGTAATTTGTACTAGAACCAGTAAGAGGGTGTGATATATTTTGTAAAATACATTGGAACGTTAGGGCCATCTAGGCGTTTGTGTGCATTTGTTGTTCGTTTAACCCAGTGCCCCTAATGTACGGAATAATTCTGGATTTGCTTACCGACCTCAAAGCAATTTTATTTGGTAAATAATGTAATGATAAGTGTGACCAGTAGATGGCAGTCAAACATAAGAGATACGTGTAGACTGCGCTCTGATGGCAACATGACTCAAGTAAGTCATATTGTACAGAGTCTACAATATTCACCCAAGCAACTTTAGTTATTAGAGAGTTCCGATCGGACGGTTTTTTACGGGACACATTTCCGGCATTGTTGTTGTTTCGGGATGAGGAGATACTGCTCCGTTATTGATTTAAGTGAAGTCTAAATGTCATTAAAACAGTTAGCTCCATCTTATGACACTCCTTCCACTCCCATCCTTGCACGCTACACCGCTACAACAAAGATGACAGGGAGAAGACGCTACAGAAGGTGAGCCACGTATCTAAAACCACCCAGAAAACGGCGCATCCTGAAGCGACTGTCAGAAAGCGGCTTGAAGATGATCTGTAAAACATAATTCATGTGACATTTTGACCAAAGAACCACCATTACATGTTGCATAGACCACAAGGAAGTGTTTTCAATTTTGAAAAAAAAAAACAATAACATGACTCCTTTAATGCTGTAGTTGTGTTAAACAAACTACCGTATTTCCTTGAATTGCCGCCGGGTATATAGTATGCGCCTGCCTAGAATTACTGCTGGGTCAAACTCATTTCGCAAAATAATTAGCGCATGCTTAGCATTACCGCCGGCTGAGGATTAACGCCGGGTCAAACTCGTTTCGCAAAATATTATTTTTATTAGCGCATGTGTAGAATTTCCGCCGGGTCAAACTTGTTTCGCAAAATAATTATTATATGCCTAAAATTTCCACAGGGTCAAACTCGTCACGTCACGAGTGACACTTCACCTGTCATCATTTTCAAAATGGAGGAGTCCTATTTCAATAATTTGAAATCGCATAAAGGGAAGAAGATTAAGAGCTGTTCAGTAGGATTTAAGGTCCAAGCTATTGATAATACCAAAAAGAACAGTAAGCAGCTATGTTTTATAAATATACCGTACCTGCGTGTGTCAAATATGAGTCATAAATGACTCCCGCCTCCTGGTGGTAGAGGGCGCTAGTGATCTTTCTTGCGACTACTCGGCTGCAGAATAAGTGACAACAAGCAGCAAGAGTGAGCAGCGATCGTTTATTTTTTCCTCTAGCTTGCACTTTCAACATGGAGGATTACATATCTAAAATAAAACAGTTTTCTAAACTGGACTTTCAGTCGAAGCAGGAGGTAATAAAGGAAGATCTCCATCGAGACAGAGAGACTTATAAAACTGAAGAAAGATAAGGAAGACTTCTATAAACAAGTTATCAATGCTTTTGATCAGAAGGAGCTGCGCATGGACTTCATTTATAAGTAAAGGTAAGACAATAATAAAGTTTTTTTATTAAATGTGCTTTTCATGATGGTACCCTTACATCCCACTCAAATTTATAAGCGCATGCTTGCCTTTACCGCATGCCTTTGGTAAGCGCCGGAGTGAGAAGAGGTTTTAAATTAATTAGCGCCCCGGCGGCTATTCAAGGAAATACGATATCCAAATATGTTGGCCTGTTTGTTCACCTTTGTCATTATCTTCCTGTTTATGCTCTACTCACTCTATACAAAACTCTCTTTGAACCACAACTAAACTACAGTAATGTCATATGGTGTAACCCCTTCCCTACCTACCTTCACAAATTAGAATCCATGCAAAAGAAAATCATATGGGCCCTGTCAAGGTCCAAGTTTAATGCCCTCACTTGACATCTAGTCCAAAATGATCATTTCCTAAGACTGACAGAGTTCAATATTTATCACAATGCTTGTGTAACCTACCAAGTCATCCACAGGCTGAATCTTAGTCTCTGTTACTTGGTTCCTATCTATCGTACCCAGCATGCCCACAACAATCGTAACATTGACATATGATATCAGGTAAACATTGTCTACTGACTTGTACTGCTCAAAGTGTTATATGCAGGGGGCCAAATATCTGGAACTGGCTTGATGAGAGCATCAGGATGCTGTATTCGTTCTTCAACTTCAAAAAGAAACTGAAATCATACCTATTAACCACCTATCTCTAATGTCTCATGTGAATGGCTAGTGCTCCTTTAGGAGGATTAGCATCGTCACATGTGGCTTCGGGGTAGACTACTGTTGGGTTGCGCGAGGTTGAATGTATGTACGTATGTGTATTGCTTTTGTGCTCCTATTTTGTGTTTGTCATATCACGTTGTTGTGCTTTGCCACCATGTCTCAGCATTCCATGCATGTCCTCACGTCTGGACCCCCTGCCAAAAGCTTCTTCTAGCTTATCTGGGGGACCCTTTCACTTACCACCATCCTTCAATGGATATTCATTACTATTGTAATTTTTAATATGGTTTTGTGAATAAACTAAAGTAAACTTATAAAAAAAAAAAAAAAAATTCTCCCAATAATCCGGTGCGCCTTATACATGAAAAAAGATCGAAAATTGACCATTCATCGGCAGCCTTGAAATCCGGTGTGCTCTATGGTCCGTAAAATACGGCAGTTTATTTCGTATTTGTTACTCCAACTTGTATGTTTTTGAATTTCCCCTCCAGATTCTCTTACTTCCTGTGCATGGCAGAACTTTGAGGCACACCTGCAGCTGCTTTCCAGTTCCAGTTCCAAGCGTGGAAGCCGTTTAAATTGGTCCCGCTTATATTGACATTCCGTCCATGTGGACCAACTCATAGAATTATTATTATTTATTTTCCGTCATTTAAATACGTCAGGTATAAAGAAATTATGTCATTAATGTTAAGAAAAAAATTATGTTTTCGTTAAATATCTAAATGATAAAAATCGTCATATGCGTTTATGTAAAATTCATATAGCTGTGACAGTTCAATAATAAAGTTGCTTGAATCAAATTAAGAATCTCTATCTACACTCACTGTCAGAAAAGCAAAAAGGTCAGTTCCACCTAGATAGCGGCAAACCCAGCTTTGAAAACTTCACTCAATAGAGACGTCATCAAAGCTTAGCTTTAAACATTCACGCAGAGCACCAGCATTTAGGAACGAGGATGAGGTTATAGAGGCTTGGTTGTTAAATAGGACACGGAACATAAGTGAAGTACTGTTGCCGGTTTTTGAATGCATTTTTAAAGTGATTTAAAGGTGGAATGTAATGCTCCCATTAGCTGCATTGCTAGACACCCAGAATAAGACAATGTTACATGTTAGAATGCAAAAAAAACCACACAAAAAAAACACTTTTGTCTTCTTGTATCTCATAAGAATTGTAAAAGATAGGCAAAAGTCCCCCAAAAAGTTCAGTTCCCTTTTTAACACCCGTTGGCAGTTTCCACACTTTAGACGTGACTTTAATTTTCCACGTCTGCAAGGTGAAATACTCTTCCGTTACATTTCTGTTAGTTCCTGTGGAAAAAAAATTGTTTCTGCCTCCCGGGAGCCTTTTGGCCATGGAGACCAGCTACTGGGTCTCTGCCACACCAGAGTCCGTTTGGAGGGACTAGAGGAGATGCGGATGAAGAGACGGGGCTGCGGACTTAGCGCTGAGTGCCGGGACGGACATGCTTCACAGTGTCTTGGCTGTATGAGCAAGTACCGGACGCCTCGGTCTCCTTGGACGCATCCTCGCTCATCCATGCGGACTGGACACTGGCCGAGAGTTGGTGGGCGGCCGAGGGTGGAGTTGGCTCTCTTGGTTGCTTTGTTGGGTCTGCTCTTGTCTCTGGCCATGCTCCCCCTACCCCAGCTGACAATGGCGTGGAACACCGCAAAGGCCACCACAGTGTATATGTTTCTTTTACTTTTTATTCATAGCTGTATGTAGAAGTGGCTGGTTGCATCAGCTCTGCTTTTTTAATGTCTTTAATGTCCTTTTTGTTTCGGTGATTTGTTCTTTGTGCTCTTTCTTTGTTTTTTGCCCCATGTGGAGGAGTTCAAGTACCTCGGATTCTTGTTCACGAGTGAGGGAAGAGTAGATTGTGAGATCAGTAATGCGGGCACTGCATTGATCTGTTGTGATGAAGAAGGAGCTGATCCGGAATGCAAAGCTCTCAATTTACCGGTCGATCTACATTCACATCCTCACCTGTGGTAATGAGCTTTGGGTTATAACCGAAAGGACAAGATCCCGGGTACAAGCGGCCGAAATGTGTTTCCTCCACGGGGTGGCGGGGCTCTCCCTTAGCCTTAGAGATAGGGTGAGAAATTCTGCCATCCGGGAGGAGCTCCAAGTAAAGCCGCTGCTCCTCCACATCGAAAGGAGCCAGACGAGGTGGTTTGGGCATCTGGTCAGGATGCCACCTGAATGCCTCCCTAGGGAGGTGTTTAGGGCACGTCCGAACGGTAGCAGGCCACGGGGAAGACTGTCTCCAGGCTGGCCAGAGAATACTTCGGGATCCCCAGGAAGGAGCTGGACGAAATGGCTGGGGAGAGGGAAGTCTGGGCTTCTCTACTTAGGCTGCTGCCCCTGCGACACGACTTTGGTTAAGCGGAAGAAGATGGATGGATGGATGGATGGATGGATGGATGGATGGATGGATGGATGGATGTTCTTTGAGGTTTCCCTCTTGCACACATGTTTATGTGCGCTATGGCTATGAGTTTTTGTTTTCCTTAGCTTCAGTCTAGACCCCCTCTCCAGGGGCCCAGGCTTAGACTGAACTTTTTTTTTTCTCACCCAAATTGTTAACCTGTTTCTCACCTTTTTTTGTAAGGGGCGCCGGAAGTTGGCAGACCCGTCAGCGATCCTGTTCTGTCTCCCAGTAATGTTTGTCTGCTCTTGAATGGGATTGTGCTGAAAATCTCTATTAAAGTATTTCTGATACTGATTCGGATTCTGATTCAAACAACCGTGCGCGTGACGTATGTGGCCCGGATCATGTTTTTGTTCTGTTCTGTTATTTTTGGACAACCTTAGTTCTTGTTTTGTGCACCTCTGGGTTTGTTTTGGTTTCTATGGGGATTAATTTGGTTCACCTGCCTCTGGTTAGTGGTCGGCACGCTCACCTGCAGTCTACCACTAATCATAGAGCTATTTATTCACTTTTCTCGCGACACTCAATCTGGCTTCTTTGTTTGCAAGTTACGTTGGTTATTCCTGTGATTCTTGATTCTTGTCCCTGCGCTAAGCTTCGCCATAGCTTCCCATGCTATCAGCCCGCTTTTCCGTTTATTCTTGTTTTTGTCTACTTGTGTCTACGGTGTATGATTTATGAGAAATAAATCATCTCCTACCTTCACGCTTTCATCCGGAGTTGTCCGTTCTGCATCTGGGAGGAACGACCCCGCAGTAAGTTGCGACCCACACGTGACAGTTTGAGTGCACTTACTACGTCTCCAACATGTGTCAACTGAAAGCAGACTGAAGCTTCGACTTCTCGGCCCCTTCCGTCTTTCAATTACTTTTTCTC
>NC_084620.1:26660879-26765879 GCF_033978795.1 Nerophis ophidion | reverse complement strand
TGTATTTCTCCCCCGCCCTCAGCGACCGCTTTCTCACTTGCTTGCCCACCCGCACAGTCACTGACGTCACTCACCTGCTGCCAGACATTAAAGGGCCACACACATATGCTACTCTCATAACAAAGTGTTTAAAAACGAGTATGCAAGTTGGACAAATGAGATGCCAAATCCAACCACTTTCATGCGGTATTGGACAGAAAGGAGGACTTTTTTTTTTCCTCCAATTGAAAATGCGGACGTTATCAGCATCACTGTCTAATTCCAATCAATGCAAGTCATCAGAATCAAATACACCAACTTATATTCTTGTCTTCATGAAAGAAAGGAATCTATGTGTGTTAAACATGCTTGTATTATCATTAAACACCATTAACTTGTTAACAAAAATGTCTCTTTCATAAATAAATAAATATAAATTATAAATAGGAATGGGGTAGATCTCCTCGACTTGGTCAATTGAAAAGTAGCTCGCCTGCAGAAAAAGTGTGAGCGCCCCTGCACTATACAGTAGGTCCCCTTTAAATTTAGGTTTTAGTTCACGTTATTCACGTGAATTACGTCATGTGATATTAAAGCACTTGCTCAAAATCTTAGATTATTATTTGCCAAACTCTTACACTATTGCATAATATGTCACACGAGACATCAGCATATCGTGCAATGCCTCCGGATGCTCAGTTCAGCGAGCTTCATATGATTAACACCTTCAATCCATTTTGTTATGGACGGTCAAAGGGTACAGAATCAGATAAATAACGAAATCCTAAAAAACTACTTAAATGTGTAATTTTTCTATATCCCAGACCTAGGGCAGTTGATTGGTCAACACCCAAATTGATTAATTAATCATGTTCCCGCAACACAAACAAAACTCAGCAACCACCAGCATTATGGTAGACAAATTGTATTTGTGCGATTGTACTTTTGGACGTATACGGTTTAAAACGATATGGCTCAATGCTTCAGTTTCTTCTTCAATATCCGTTTTCGCTACCTGCCTCCACACTCCAACCATCCATTTTAATACATGCGTAATCTGTTGAATCGCTTACGCTGCTGAAATACGAGTCTGAATCCGAGCTACTATCGCTATACCTTTCTGTGCTATCCGCCATGTTTGTTTCTGGTGGCTTCACTGTGTGACGTCACAGGATAATTGACGGGTGGATATACCGATGGTGAAAATCAGGCACTTTGAAGCCATTTTTCGGGATATTGCGTAATGGGTAAAATTTTGAGAAAAACTTCGAAAAATAAAATAAGCCCCTGGGAACTCATTTTTATTGGTTTTAACCCCTCAGATAGTGTGATAATGTTCCCCTTTAAGTATATAACTCCAAATGTGTTCATTCATAGTTTTGATGCCTTCAGTGAAAATCTACAATGTAAATAGTCATGAAAATAAAGAAAACGTATTGAATGAGAAGGTGTGCCCAAACCCGTAATGTATTGCCGATTACTATAGTAACAGTGGATAATCGTGCAAAGTTATTTGCACCTAAAAATACATGTTTGTAGTAACAAATATGGTTAGAACATTTTGTCATCTTGTTTGTGTTCAACTACAGTAAGTGTTTACCATGAATTGAGTAACGTGGACCCCGACTTAAACAAGTTGAAAAACGTATTCGGGTGTTATCATTTAGTGGTCAATTGTATGGAATGTGTACTGTAGTCTGCAATCTACTAATAAAAGTTTCCATCAATCAATCAATCAATCAATCAATGTGTTTATCCTAAGCATTCCTGTCACTAAGACATTTTAAGTCTTCTTTTTTTTTTTTTACAAATAATAATGTCCAAAGCTGCGATGAGTTGGCGACTTGTCCAGGGTGTTCCCCGCCTCCCGCCCGAATGCAGCTGGGATAGGTTCCAGCACCTCCACGACCCAGAAAGGTATAAGCAGTAGAAAATGGATGGTTAATGTAAAAATATTATTCCGTGGCCCTAATACCATGATAATAAATATGTAATTGTATCCATTTAATTTAATTCATCTATTTAAATAGCATTGGAAAACTGTAAGTTTAGAAAATCTAAATCTAACTCACCTCTTGCTGTTTTTAATATCACGTCATGCTCCTTCATGCATCACGTGGCATTGAGTAACAGGGTTTAAGCAAACCACTGTTTTCTTTTTAACCATAGACACTGAAGGATCCAATGCATGAAAATAATTGAAGCCCAAGGGGTAATATTTGTTCTCCTGAAATAATAATTAATCCTATGGTCTTTGTGTGCCAACACTGAGCCACAGAGGGAAAGCCTAATCCACCATTATGTTTTCATCAATAACCATTTGAGAAGGTCTGTGGAGGCAGCTGTATTTCATGCATGTCGACACGTTCACTCTTTACATGAATCACATATCTCCCGTCGCTTTGCCCGTTTAGCTTGTGGTTTTTTGATGGACAACATTATGAAGATGTTTTTTTAAGACGTCCAGGAGGAGTATTTTTAGAACACCACACACAGGGTTAAGATATTGTTAAATATTGAGTATGAGACTCAAGAGAACAAATAGGGAATGGATGCCGAAAATTACAGTAAACACTTATTTTAAATAGTATTTTATAAGAGTTGCTTGGAATAGTATATTTTTTGTCACGGCTTGGTACGATACGTATTGCGAGGAACCCAAGGATGCAGACAAACAAAGGGTGAGTAGAACAGTCTCTTTACTCAGAAAAACGTACTTACAACTAAGGGCGCTCCATAAAAGGAGAGAACTAAGGGCGACGAAGCAAAATGTAAATTCAAAAAGGGCTTTGTGACAAAAAACAACACAAGCTATCTAATTCTAACTAAACTTAGGCTGGAGTTTGCAAGACGTGCAACCGACCAAACTAGGACGCAGGCTGGATGGCACCAGGAGCAATTAGGATTACGCGTAGCAAGGTTCATGGAAGATCTCAGAGTGTAGCCAAAGAGTTGACTCGCCAAGTGCCATCGAGTTGCCAAGGTGCAGGTTAAATATCCTCCAAAAGAATAGGAAGCAGCTGTGCACGTCTCGTAGCTCCGCCTACGAGAGACAGACAGGAACTGTAGGGGAAAGAGAACTGGAGTGAGGTCAAAGGGTCAACTGCACCAACAAAGTAAAACTGAATACAAACCACTAGGTGGCAGCAGGTGGTGACATTTTTATTAGATAGATAGATAGTACTTTATTGATTCCTTCATAAGAGTTCCTTCAGGTATAACCAATAATAAGAAATGATGAGTATAGCATTAGTTTGAATTGATTTTTAATTGAATAATGTTACATTTGAATTGATTCCCGAGCCGCTGCCACCGCTGCTGCTCACTGCTCCCCTCGCCTCCCAGGGGGTGAACATGAGGATGGGTCAAATGCAGAGAATAAGTTATGGTCACATGATAGTCACATACACTGTGTGTATGTGACTATCATTGGGACTTTAACTTTATCTTTTAGTAATTTTTGTGTTTTAAGTTTTGTTTATATATATGTACAAACATATATTTTCCAGAATATTGAACAATAATGTCTGCAATTTAGAATGTCCAAAAAGTAGAAAACTGTGAAAACAAAATAATATTGAGTTCATGCTAAGCCACCTTTTTCATCTTGTTTTGAAGCTTGTTCAAAATTAAATAACCGTTATATTACATCAAATTGATTGATCAACCAAATGTAAGCAGATATTGCAATGCCATGTTCAAAGACTGTGACGTAATTCAATTCTACATCAGAACGTATCTTCTGATGTAAAATTGACTAAATCATACCTAATACCCCCCAAGTCTTTCATGCTGTACACAGAACACATATGAACTACATCAGTGGTTCTCAACCTTTTTTTAGTGATGTACCCCCTGTGAACATTTTTTTAATTCAAGTACCCCCTAATCAGAGCAAAGCATTTTTGGTTGAAAAAAAGAGATAAAGAAGTAAAATACAGCACTATCTCATCAGTTTGTGATTTATTAAATTGTATAACAGTGCAACATAATGCTCATTTGTAGTGGTCTTTCTTGAACTATTTGGAAAAAAATATATAAAAATAACTAAAAACTTGTTGAAAAATTAGCAAGTGATCCAAACATAAATAAAGATTTCTACACTTAGAAGTAATCATCAACTTAAAGTGCCCTCTTTGGGGATTGTAATAGAGATCCATCTGGATTCATGAACTTAATTCTAAACATTTCTTCACAAAAAAAGAAATCTTTAAGATCAATATTTATGGAACATGTTCAGAAAAAAATCTAGCTGTCAACACTGAATATTGCAATGTTGCATTTCTTTTTCACAGTTTATGAACTTAGATTCATATTTTGTTAAAGTATTATTCAATAAATATATTTATAAAGGATTTTTGAATTGTTGCTATTTTTAGAATTTTAAAAAAAATCTCACAAACCCCTTGGCATACCTTCAAGTACCTCCATTTGAGAACCACATAATGAAAAGATTAAACACAAAAATTTGATGAAACTGTTATGATAAAGACTCCTTAATTTGACCCTGTGGTTAGCTTCCACACAGAAGGGGCAAAGAAGAGAAATAAATAATGGGACCACTAAGCTGCTTAGTTATTACTGTCCATTTCATAGAAGTAAATCCTTTCACATGTTTAGTTAAGTTAAAGTACCAATGATTGTCACACACACTAGGTGTGGTGAAATTTGTCCTCTGCATTCGACCCATCCCCTTGACCACCCCCAGCAGCGGTGTCGTGCCCGGGAATCATTTATGGTGATTTAACCCCGAATCTCAAACCTTGATGCTGAGTGCCAAGCAGGGAGGTAATGGGTCCCATTTTCTTATAGTCTTTGGTATGACTCGGTCGGGGTTTGAACTCACGACCTACCGATCTCAGTGCGGACGCTCTAACCACTAGGCCACTGAGTAGGTTAGTATTTAGGTATGCTTTAAAACTACAAAACGAAACATCATGTGCCCAATCTACTAAAAGTCTGCATGCATTAAAACACGTGCAAACTTGAAAGCACATGCTAAGCTGATCTACTGTGGGAGCTGTAATGCATCTCCAATTAGTACGTCCAGAAGTTGCGTAGAAGTGGCTGAGTGAAAGGAGGCGATTGCACTACAGGGCCTTCCTTAGTATGCTCGTCAAGCTATATAGATTGTCATAAAGCAAACATACTAGACATAAAGTAACATGGGCCAGCCAGTGTGTCAGGCCCATGTGTTCCTTGGTAAACTTCACTCCCTGACGACCTCAACAGCAGTAAGGACGGTAACACTTTATCCAATGGGGAACATATTCTAAGTAAGAAAGACATCATCTAAAGTTATTTGGACACTAGGGGAACATATAAGAGGTAGGGTTAGGCTTAGTAATAAGCAATAATTCAGGGGCTATTGAGGGAAGACTCTTAGTTAATGGTTTACTGGTAGTATAATAAGGCCATGCAGAATAAGGCATTAATAAGTACTTTATAATGACAAATTAAGAGCCAATATGTTACTAATTTGCATGTTAATAAGTTACTAGGTAATTGTGAATACGTTAAATGGTAAATGGGTTGTACTTGTATAGCGCTTTTCTACCTTCAAGGTACTCAAAGCGCTTTGACACTACTTCCACATTCACCCATTCACACACACATTCACACACTGATGGAGGGAGCTGCCATGCAAGGCGCTAACCAGCACCCATCAGGAGCAAAGGTGAAGTGTCTTGCTCAAGGACACAACGGACGTGACGAGGGTTTTGTACTAGTTGGGGAATGAACCAGGGACCCTCGGGTTGCGCACGGCCACGCCCCATACTAAAGTTTTACCGTGGTGACTATTAGGGTTATAGCCAAAGCTTTTAGCTTGGTAGTTAGCACGCTTGTCTCTCATGCAGGTGACTCAGGTTCAAGACCCGGGCGTAACGAAAAGCAAGGACTGAACCAAGTAGGTGTCATTACGGCAGCGTTTCTCAAAGTGTGGGGCGGGCCCCACTGGTGGGGAATGGAGACATGACAGTTGGGGCGTGAGGAAATTTCACTTGAAATTTTTATTTTTTTTATTATATTCTTAGATTTTTTTTTTTTACTATGCTTTCATTTTCTATAGACACTGTAAATCACTTTGTGATTCTGTCTGTGAAATCCGCTATATAAATGAATGTAAATTACTTATTTTTCCAGTAGGCTTTAAATTTCTAGGTAGGAGCGAAAGTTTGACAGACATAGCAACAGTAACTAATGGGGGCGGGGCTAAGCGGAACAAACTTTCGCGTGGATGGGTAGCAGGCTAATGTGTGGACCACAATTACACAAAATGGATACATTTGTGACTCACACCTCAAAGGTCGTCGAGCCAAAGCCTGCGCCTGCAGTGACACAAAAATCTGGCATCTGTGTGAGATAGGCTTTTCAGCTGTTGCTTAACTCAAAACGAAGTACAGGTCTCAGCTGAACATTGAGCATGACTTAAGAGTGGCAGTGTCAAGCCTGCAACCCCGATTTGAAAAGCTGCGCGATGCAAACCAGGCTCTTTGCAGCCACTAATGCTGGAGTACTGTAAAACTCATGTTACGACGTGGCGCAGTGGGATGGTGTCCGTGCTCAACCCGAGGGTCCCTGGTTCAATCTCCACCTAGTACCAACCTCGTCACGTCCGTTGTGTCCTGAGCAAGACACTTCACCCTTGCTCCTGATGGGTGCTGGTTAGCGCCTTGCATGGCAGCTCCCTCCATCAGTGTGTGAATGGGTAAATGTGGAAGTAGTGTCAAAGCGCTTTGAGTACCTTGAAGGTAGAAAAGCGCTATACAAGTACAACCCATTTATTTATTTATTCACTTGCCCTGTCTTGCCAAATGCATAGCTCCTCCTTATTTTTTATTTTTTTTGCAAAGATTGCAAAGTGGCACTTTTATTTTCTTTATTATTGAACTTGATGCGAGTTACAACACTTTTTTTGATTTATTATTGAACTTGATGCAAGTTATTTTATTTATTATTGAACTTGATGAAAGTTATACCACAGCTGCACAGTTATTTTATTTTTTATTGAACTTGATGTTATCTTATGTTATTGAGTTTGAATATATACAACTTGATGTTACTTGATGTTCAATAAATTTGAAAATGTTAAGCTTGGCATTACCGTTCTGTTGGGGCGATGGGGGCAGGTGGGGCTTGAAAACTCCCCCTTATCCAAAGTGGGGGATGACAAAAACAGTTTGAGAACCACTGGATTACGGTATTGGGACTAATCTACTAAAGGTTTGCGTGTGTTAAAACACGTGCAAACTTGATAGCAGATACAAAGCTGGTCTACTTAACTGCTGTGCAGAGAATTGTGTCGCTTAAGTGGGCTAAACAATAATAATGATAACAATAGTAGAGAACTCATTCTATTTAACGTGTGCCTTCATGAATATGCGGGATATATGCTGATCATCAGAACGCCCACAATATTGGGAGAAAAAATGCCAAAATAGTTATTTAGCTGATTTAGCAAGACTAAAACTGTTCTGCGGCATATATATAGTGTGAGTTGGAGTGGAACTATGTAAATGGGGGGGGGGATGCCCACATATGCGGTCCTCTCCAAGGTTTCTCATAGTCATCATTGTCACTGTCACCGACGTCCCACTGGGGTGAGTTTTCCTTGCCCTTTCGTGGGCTATACAGAGGATGTCGTTGTGGTTTGTGTTGTTGTTGTGGTGTTGTGGTTTTTGCAGCCCTTTGAGACACTAGGGATTTAGGGCTATATAAATAAACATTGATTGATTGATTGATTGATTGATTGATTGATTGATTAAACAGCGTGAACTAAGCCTAAGTGAAACTAAAATAAGAGCGTTGACGAGGAAATGAACACAGAAACTAGGGAAACATTTCAAAAATGAACAATAGTGTCACAGAGGCTTACACTTGCATCACATCTCATAAGCTTGTGTCCAATATTTTTCACAAAGACAAAATAAGTTATATTTTAGGTACATGTAATAGTTAAAACACATTTAAATAATGGATTTTACTTTTTTTTTTTTTTTTTAATAAATGGCTGTGATGATAATGTGAATGAGGGATTTTTAATCACTGTTATGTGGGAATTGTTTTATTATATTGATACTGTTGTTGGTTTTATTCATTTTTGTTTGAATACTTTTGGATTGTTTTGTGTCATGTTTGTGTGTCCTCTCAATTGCTCTGTTGATTGCTATTCTGAATGTTGGTAGGCAGGTATTTTGTTTTGGAATTGGAATTGTACGTTTGTATTATTGTGTATTGTTTTGTTGGCTTGATTATCCATCCATCCATCCATCCATTTTCTACCACTTATTCCCTTTGGGGTCGCGGGGGGCGCTGGTGCCTATCACAGCTACAATCGGGCGGGAGGCGAGATACACCCTGGACAAGTCGCCACCTCATCGCAGGGCCAACACAGATAGACGGACAACATTCACACTCACATTCACACACTAGGGTCAATTTAGTGTTACCAATCAACCATTTCCCCAGGTGCATGTCTTTGGAGATGGGAGGAAGCCGGAGTACCCGGAGGGAACCCACGCAGTCACGGGGAGGACATGCAAACTCCACATAGAAAAATTCCGAGCCCGGGACTGAACCCAGGACTACTCAGCACCTTTGTATTATGAGGCAGACAAACTAATTCCTCTAAGACCATGCAAGAAACTAAGAAAACAACATTAAATGTGAAACCTGACATGACACATCGTCACATTCATCTCGCTAAAAAAAGTGGGTTTCATTTTAGACGCACTGCAGGACTGCTTCTAAAATTGCCAGAAAAGGTGGTATAGGTCTGCTGCATGTTTTGAAAAGCTTCAAAATGGTTGGAGCATGAACATATGAAAATGGAGTAAATGATTGAGTGTGAAAGCCACAAAAACCTCATGTAAACAAGGTGGTCTGCACCAGTTATCAATTGTACACGGTCTTAGTAGATCACACGCAACACGCCTACTAATAGTCCATGCAATTGGATTGATTACACACGGTGTTATCAGTGTGTGATACTTGGATCTTAGTACATCAGCACCGAAATGTTGTACCAAGAGGACCACCTGTGCACATTAAACCCTAATTGTATGACATTCCACACGTTGGAGTCCACAGTCGCAAACTTAAACTCAAGTATGTTCACTCCAGTGGAGAAAGCCTGTTTGCCTCCACTTTCTGATAAGGTCACGATTGGCCATTCAGACACAATGTGAACAGCTGACTATTTCAATAAATACATCAATGCTGCATCCTTTTCTAGACCTGGGAAGAAGAAAAAAGTGTTAAGTGAATCAAAAAACTCCATAGCTGTTTGAAAATAAGGCAATTTCTATGTAAATGCCCAATAAAGCAAAACTTTTCACTAATGCATAAGCTTCCCCAATATTGACACAAGTTGGTCAAAAATCGTTTAGCTACTTGACTGTTGCAAGGACTTGCTTGTCCTCTTCTTTTCATCATGTTTCCGGCAATATTAAGCAATCATATCTGAGGTGCTATAGCAGTTGATTATTTAGCCAAGTAGATTAATTCCTTCACACAGCCATCCTGCAGCAGCCACATTATATTAACCGCAAGCAAAATATCAATTTCAAATTGCACCGAGGATGCATTATTGATTGACCTCGGTTATTGTACCCTGGAGAGCAAGTGCCAATGGGTTATTGTTTAATATGAATGATAATGCTGAGCCTCTATTCGGAAATAAGGTCCTGGTGGACCTTGGCCAGTGGAATAAGCTCTGATTGACTCAATTGATACAGTGGGATTGTCACGGAGGCAATACCTGCGGAAGCTTAGGCTCCTTCATTATTAGATCCACATAGGCAGCACATATACTCTGTTTGGGAAAATTCATTGCACCCTTTTTTATATGACATTGGTTAATTTTCCAGCTGCAACTTTTATGTGATTTTCGAAGCTCAAAAATAAAATTAAAAACCAATAACTTAGTGTTGTCATAACCACATATGTGGAAATTAATTATTACCCAATATCAACTCAAATCATATGTTGTTACTTGCTGACTTGCACATTGCCACTAATGGGCCGGGTGGCAGATGCGTCATTATTATTAAAAACATTGTGTTCCACTGAGGGGCAGTTTCATGCAAAATGGACTTTTCAATCATGGTCCACTTTGCTTGAGAAGAGGCACTCAAATGCAGGTTTTATAGTTTTGGGTTTTTGTGACGTCATGATTGAAAAACCCTTATAAATCGATACCGACCCCACCTCGTTTATTGGGCACCCACTTTTAATGATAATTTAAAAAAAAAAAAACATGGTTCAGGACACATCTTAAAGGCCTACTGAAACCCACTACTACCGACCACGCAGTCTGATAGTTTATATATCAATGATGAAATATTAACATTGCAACACATGCCAATACGGCCGGTTTAGTTTACTACATTACAATTTTAAATTTCCCGCAGAGTTTCTTTTTGACGCGTATAATGAAGCGTGTGTTTGTGACGTTATTGGTTGGAGGGGACATATTAGCCCAGCACCAGTTACGGCTAAAAGTCGTCCCTTTTCATCGCATAATTACACAGTAATTTGGACATCTGTGTTGCTGAATCTTTGCAATTTGTTCAATTAATAATGGAGACGTCAAATAAGAATGCTGTTGGTGGAAAGCGGTGGAAAGCAGCTGCCTTTAGCACCGAGACACAGCCGGTGTTTCTTTGTTTGTTGTGAAGCTTTAACACAGAGCGGTCAAGCAAACATGTTTCTCTACGTCAACCAGCATGTTTTTGGATGGGAAAATTGTGATATTAAGTCGGCTCTTACCGGAGACATCAGTGGATTACTGGACCTCCTCCTGCAGCAGCTGTCAAAAAAGGCAGCTGTGAGCTTGGCTCCTCCATGGCTTCCATCAAAGACACTGGACTTTACCGCAGACATCCGACTTTGAGGTATGTCTTTACAATCTCTTTAAAACACTATTAAAACGATAAGCAGATAAGATAAGGGATGTTCCAGAATTATCCTAGTAAATGTGTCTAATTACATCTGAAACGCAAACACTGCTGCCGCCCGGAGCCGTCGCTTTTCCTTTTCTTTTTTTTTTGTGTTTCACTCTAACTTTCCTTATCCACAAATGTTTCATCTTCGCTCAAATTAATGGGGAAATCGTCGCTTTCTCGGTCCAAATAGCTTTTGCTGCTTGAGGCTATGATTATAAACAATGTGAGGATGTGAGGAGCCCTTACACGGGTGAAGTCACGCGCACATCGTCTGCTACTTCCGGTAAAGGCAAGTCTTTTATATTAGCGACCAAAAGTTGCGAACTTTATCGTCGATGTTCTCTACTAAATCCTTTCAGCAAAAATACGGCAATGTCGCGAAATGATCAAGTATGACACATAGAATGGATCTGCTATCCCCGTTTAAATAAGAAAATCTCATTTGAGTAGGCCTTTAAAATAAATTATCAGTTAGCTAGATGCGTGGTAATCATTTTGTTTTTCTTCAGCGATAAGGCTAACCTAGCATAATAGCCTGTTGAAATGTGAGTGTAATGTTAGCACTGTTGCTGAAATAGTTATGCTAGTGTTGCTAACATTTGTGTCCTCCTGTACTGTTATTGTTTTAGATGTATGGCATTCACATTCTTCAGGGTTGTCTAAACTAGCAGACTGTGTCCCGCCCGAGTCTTTGGCGCGGCCTGCGAGACATCACAAGTTTAACAAAAAGATTGGTTTGCGGCGTGTATTTTTAGTCCCTTTGGATTGACTTGGAAGGAAATTGCCGCCCTCTTGTGGGGGCAAACAGAACTGAGGGTCAGTGACCACAAATTTCATTTCAATCAATCAATCAATGTTTATTTATATAGTCCAAAATCACTAGTGTCTCAAAGTTATTTGATCACAGCATCAATATGTATGACCAGATCCAAACAACGTTCCCCACACACAGAGTAAATTAATTGCAAAACCCAAAACCAATGAAGTTGGCACGTTGTATAAATTATAGATAAAAACAGAACACAATGATTTGCAAATCCTTTTAAATCTGTATTCAATTGAATAGACTTCAAAAACAAGACTTAAAGTTCAAACTGGTAAACTTTTATTTTTTGCAAATATTAGCTCATTTTCAATTTAATGACTGCAACATGTTTCAAAAAAGCTGGCACAAGTGGCAAAAAAGAGAGTTGGGGGATGCTCATCAAACACTTATTTGGAACATCCCACAGGTGAACAGGCTAATTGGGAACAGGTGGGTTTCATGATTGGGTGTAAAAGCAGCTTCTGTGAAATGTTCAGTCTTTTACAAACAAGGATGGGGCGAGGCTCACCACTTTTTGAACAAATGCGTGAGCAAAGTGTTGAACAGTTTAAGAACAACATTCCTCAACGACCTATTGCAAGGAATTAAGGGATTTCACCATCTACGGTCCGTAATATCATGAAAAGGTTCAGATAATCTGGAGAAATCACTGCACGTAAGCGGCAAGGCCAAAAACCAACATTGAATGCCTGTGACCTTCGATCTTTTAGGCGGTACTGCATCAAAAACCGACATCAGCGTGCAAAGGATATCAACACAATGGCTCAGGGACGCTTCAAAAAACCACTGTCAGTAACTACAGTTGGTAGCTCCATTTGTAAGTGCAAGTTAAAACTCTACTATTCAAAGGTAAAGCCATTTACCAACAACACCCAGACATGCCGCTGGCTTCGCCGGGCTCGACCTCATCTAAGATGGACTGATGCAAAGTGGAAATGTGTTCTGTGGTCTGATGAGTCCACATTTCAAATTGGTTTCAACAACTGTGGACGTCGGTTCCTCTGGACCAAAGAGGAAAAGAACCATGCGGATTGTTCTAGGCACAAAGTTCAAACGCCAGCATCAGTGATGGTATGGGGGTGTATTAGCGCCCAAGGCATGGGTAACTTACACATCTGTGAAGGCACCATTAATGCTGAAAGGTAAATACAGGTTTTGAAGCATTATATGTTGCCATCCAAGCAACGTTATCATGGACACCCCTGCTTATTTCAGCAAGACAATGCCAAACCACATTCTGCACGTACTCGACTGGCCTGCCTGTAGTCCAGACCTGAAAAGCTTAAAAAATGTGTTGTTCAAAGGAAAGGCCATGTAACACAGTGGTAAAAACATCCCTGTGCCAACTTTTTTGCAATGTGTTGCTGCCATTAAATTCATAGTTAATGATTATTTGCAAAAAAAAAATATGTTTCTTAGTTCAAACATTAAACAAATTGTCTTTGTAGTCTATTCAACTGAATATAAGTTAAAAAGGATTTACAAATCATTGTATTCGGTTTTTACTTAAGATTTACACAACGTGCCAACTTCATTGTTTTTGGGTTTTGTATAACCAACAAATAAAGTCAACACATGGTCCCACATAACTCACTTTCTGCTCATTGAACTTTTTGGACATTATAAAACACACATTTTATTTAAAATTACACATATATACATTCATTACAGTGCATGATGGGTGATATGCACAACATTCTTGCCACCCTTCCCAATGTTTGGCGCGTTTTAACTGCTTGATATTTCTGATTGATTACAAAACTTTAAAGAGGTCGTCAGGGAAAGAAAAAAAGTATGAGTCAAATATTCACATGCTCCTCATATTCAATGTTTCATTGTTTATACCTTATACTGCATTGTCATCAGGGTTGGATGTGGTGTGTTGTTTAAGTGGAAGTAGTTGAAGTTATGTGTTGTTGTTCAGCCTGTTATAGCTTGCTTTAATCAATGCAAATATTTTGGTGCAAACGATTGTTGTTACGTCACCAGTAACGATCTCCTGAGTGGCGAAAAAAATGTAATGTGTGTGTGTCTGTGTGTGCGTGTGCGCGCGCATGCATATGATAGCATATCTGCTATTACGCTCAAAATTATGTCTTTACCGCAGTTTGTACTGTACTTTTACATGCTTGGCAAATGTCCCTCTTCAATTTGGTATGAAATTAATATGCGGACTTAAACCGCCGCTATCGCTGATTAGGTGTAAAAACAGTTGTGTAAACGTGATCACAGATCTCAGGGTGTTTAATCGTTCGCAACTGGGCGGCTTGGTTTATCTTGGAAGACATCTTGCCGCTCATCTTGAGGAGGCTTCATCCGTTCGTCCTCATAGACTTAAAATAGGTCTGGTCCAGACTAGATCTGACCAAGCCTGTTGCCAATTTAGCGAATCAATTCAAGCGTGTCACTGCCAGTCTGCACCATACTGAAGCAAAATGATTCAAAATAATATCAAAACTGTGGCCCCTTTATCCATGAAAATATGTAAAAGCTGCTGATGGTGTGTTTTATATAGAGATACCTGTTGTGTTCTAGTTTTATCCTGCCTTCTCCTTTTCTGCACCTGTGTTATCAGTGTTTCATTCTCGTCAAGGGGCAGACCTTGTGGCACACCTGCTCTCAATTAACCTGGAAGGATTTAGGCTTGTCACTGACAACTTGGCCTCGCCGGCTATTGTATCCCGAACTCACCTCGTGCATTCACCTGCTTCACCAGTCCAGGTACGTTTTTTCTACTTTTTCCTGAACTCCCTAACCTCTTGTGTGTTTATTTTCTAGTCTCCCTGAGGTAAAAGGATTTCTTGTTTTGGACTCTTGCCTTGCTTAGTGTGTCCTGGCCCTTTCACCCGCCGACATCTGAGGAACCTATTTTGCCCTGATTACATGGTGTGCGTTTCTGCCCCATCGCCCTTAGTTATTCCTTTTGGTCTAATTAAATTGTTTAATTTTTTGTAATCCCACCTTGTCTCCTGTCTCTGCATCCTGGGGTCACCCCCACTTGACCAAGGTCCTCCCAAAACCGTAGAAATCCACTCTCCAAAGTAAATAATGTGCATTACTTTATACAACTACTGTAGTTGTTTGTCCTACATTATATTGTATTGTTTTTCATGCAATATTTAAATGTCCTGTTAAAATTGTGCTGCAAGTTATGTGTCATCTGTCAGCTCTCACTTACACCAACAGAACCAACCGCACATTAGACTCAGACACTGACGGGACATACAAACAGTCAGACAACTTCAACGCCACACATAAACTGTGAGTGCCAGTTCTTTACACTATGATGCTGTTCACACGCAGTTAATCACTGTCATTGACAGTGTGAGATGCGTGCAGTCTGGCATGTTAGCTCGTAGCTAATAATGCAAATTATGAGAGGTAATTTGCTGCTCGATCTTATCATGACAAAACGAACAGGCACTGTACACTCACACTACCCAATCAGATGTGTGCATTATCAAGGGTCATTTATTAAAATTGTTCAATTATGGACATAATCATGAACTTTTGTAACTAGGTTAAAGAAATACGGTGGCCGGCAGTGGCAAAAGCACAACCGCGTCCAAAACACGCACAGACCCCCAGAACGGATGAAAAACATAAATCATTATTTTGTTACCTTGACAACAGGGATTCTCAAACTGTGGTTCGCAGGTTCCATCTAGCGCAGACCTGGGCCAACTAAGGCCCGGGGGCCACATGCGGCCTGTTAAGCTTTTCAGTCTGGCCCGCCGGACATTCCAAAATATTTTTTTTAGATCTTTAAGATGTAAAGTGTAGCTGCCATTATGATGTGCACTCATGTATTCTAACGACCGTACGTCTTGAACTATTTTAACGGTTGGAATCTGCGCTTTTGCATGATATACTAGTTACCATGCTCATCTAATTAGTGGCTATAGTAATGTCACAGCAGCTCAGACGAGGCACCAAAAGTGTGGGCAGGAAGCGTTTCCACAGACGCGGAAGAAGCTTTTCACAACAAAGTTCTAAAGCTTAGTGATATATCAGATGTATCAGATTGTAGCTGGGTTTATTTTGTACCCTTCGCGTTCATATTTCACTGTTTGTTGCATTTTTGTTGCGTTTCACTTGATTGTAAAATATGTCGATCGGAAGGGGGTGTGACATTCATATTTTGTCAATATTCAGTGTTTTATCGTTCATAAAAAATTTAAAATTATGTTACGTTTTTTAAAGCGGTCTGTCATAACATTTTTAGCATTCAATCAGACATTATTGTGAAGTTTTGTATTAGTGTCCCTAAAAATAAATATTCCGGCCTCCGGACACATTTCATTCTCTAAATGTGGCCCCCGAGTCAAAATAATTGCCCAGGCCTGATCTAGTGGTAGACCAAAGAATCAATATTTTGCAGTTAATTGTATTTGAGGCAATATTTAAGTCAGTGATAATATTGTTGACGAAAAATTTTCATCATAGTTATCGTCAACGACCTTTTTTTTCTGACTAAAACGAGACAATAACTAAATAAAAAATAACTTACGTGGACTAAGACGATGACGAGGTGTATTGACATATTCGTCAACGAATAAAAACGAGACGAAAATGTCTGCCAGAGACGAGATCCAATCGGAACTCATTTCGTTAGGAAGAGGCGGGAGGAGTTGGGAAGAGAACCAATCAGAGCGACGTGGTAAGGAAGTTACGTAAACGTAGTTTGCGTTTGAGACTGACCCGGGAATGCGCTGCAGAAGACAACATGTCAACGCCAGGGAGGAAGAGGAGAGAGGACAAATGGGGAAATTTTATATTTGACGTCAAAGATAACAAGACGCAGTGTAAGAAATGCAGCGCGAGGATTACGGGGATAAACACAGCAAACTTGAAGCGACATTTACAGTCGAATCACCCCGAAATCCACACACAGGTAAGCATTTTCCACAACATACAACTCACTCGACGTTATCCTGTTTATTACACGGCTAACTTGTGAAATACTAAATTTGAGACATGATTTTCATCAAAATACGACTTGTATCGGTGATTTTTCCACTGTTTTGCTTTGACTTTCAGAAATTGAAGGGAAAGTTTACATATTACCCTTTAGTCGACTAAATCTACTGTAGTTTTCTTCGACTATAATCTTATGATATTTCGTCAACTAAAACTAGACTAAAACTAAAACAATTTAAATAACTAAATTATGACTAAAACTAAATTACATTTTAGTCAAAAGACTATGACTAAAACTAAATCAAATTTTGCTGTCAAAATTAACACTGATTTAAGTACAGTGTTTTATTTCCCTGTATTCAAACTCAGTGTTACTGTTCAAACTGTGTGTTTTTGTCACACCTGGGTGAAGTCGTCTCTGGTTCTTGTCTGGTTTCAGGTTGTCTTGTCAATTCCTGTTTTATTTTGAAATACTAACTCTCCCTCTCGTTTCGGATCACTTGCCCTTCCTCCTGTATCACTGGTCTGATGTCTTTCCTGATTGCCTGATTTTGCCCACCTGTGTCACCCTCCCTCATGTGTATAAATGTCTCGCCCTCCTTCTTTTCTGTCCTGGAATGTTTCGTATCTTCTTGTGCGTGCCGCCAGCGTTCATTTGCTACGGTTTGTACTTTTTGATCCAAGCATACTTGCCAAACTTGAGACCTCCAATTTCGGGAGGTGGGGGCGTAGTCTGGGGTGGGATGGAGGCGTGGTTGGGGCGGGGGCGTGGTTAAGAGGGGAGGAGTATATTTACATCTACAGTTCACCAACTCGAGTATTTCATATATATGTATATATATATATATATATATATATAGGGACGGCGTGGCGCAGTGGGAGAGTGGCCGTGCGCAACCCGAGGGTCCCTGGTTCAAATCCCGCCTAGTACCAACCTTGTCACGTCCGTTGTGTCCTGAGCAAGACACTTCACCCTTGCTCCTGATGGGTGCTGGTTGGCGCCTTGCATGGCAGCTCCCTCCATCAGTGTGTGAATGTGTGTGTGAATGGGTAAATGTGGAAGTAATGTCAAAGCGCTTTGAGTACCTTGAAGGTAGAAAAGCGCTATACAAGTACAACCCATTTATCATTTATATATATATATATATATATATATATATATATATATATATATATATATATATATATATCTAGCTATGTATATTTATTTTATAATATATATAAATAAAAGAAATATTTGAATTTCAGACGGCACCTATCAAATACACAGTAATAAAAACACAGTTGTACTGTGCTTGCTGGTTACTAAAAAAAAAAAAAAAACATTTACCTTTCACTATTTGACTGACCTTTGTTCTGCCATTTGCGTACTGGCGAGAGTCACTTGCCGTCAGGTGCACAACACCACGTAAATCGTTTGCCAGTCAAAAAGCAACCCCATAATGCTATAGCCAACATTCACCAGGAGATGGCAAAAGACAACATAGATCACTCTATTACAGTTGGCGTTGCCATGGCTGTAACTTCCTCGTTCTTCTGCTTTGTCTCCTTGGGTGTGCAGTTTTTTTATTAAAATCCGTAGATGTTGTAACTTGATTGGGCAGGCAAGCTGTTTATATAGTGGGAAAGCGGACGTGAAAATAGGCTGTCCCCACTCAGGTCCGCATTGAGCTGGAGAGGGCGTGGCCTCCAGCTCCGCTGAATTTAGGGAGATTTTCATGAGAAAATTTCTTCAGGGAGGTTTTCGGGAGAGGCGCTGAATTTCGGGAGTCTAACGGAAAATCCGGGAGGGTCGGCAAGTGTAGATCTAAGGGAGATTCTTTGTTTGTAAAGTTTTGTCAGGTAAGATTAGCTTCCTAGTATCGCCTCCATTGGAGCGCTTTTTGTTGTACTTGATATATTCTGTTCTTAGCACCTTTTTCCCTCCGCAGCCGGAGCGTTTTGAGTTATTGATATTTTTGTTAGTTTAGTGGTCAGGTTAGATCTGTTTTTGATAGCCTGTTTTGTTTCTCCCGTTTTAGACCCCTTCCCTTGTCCAAATAAATATCTGTTTTCCGAAATCCTGCATCTGTGTCAAGAGTCCTATTCGGGTCGTGACAGTTATGTTGCAGTGGCCAAAAATATTAAATATACTTGTTAAATAATACGTCTGCCGTGTTTTTATCTTTAATACTACTATGCTACTGTATTTTATATTGAGGGTCATTATTGTGGTACATGGTGAAAAAGGTTTGGGAACCACTGCTTTAAAATATGTCCCTTTCAGACGTGGCGCTTGGTAGGGCTGACTCATAGATGTGAAATCATCGGTGCTGCCTTCAGACTCGTCAGGCACATCATCACGGCAGCCATTTTGATCAGGGGTCTCGTCAGACCGATCAGATGGGCAAAAACATTTGAATTATTAATAGACCTTTGTCTCAGTTGACTAATGCGGTAAATGGACACGGTTTGCCCTCGGTCATTCCAATGGACAACAGCCTCAGAGGCGATATATGAAGATAAAGTTAAAGTACAACCGATAGTCACTTACACATTGGGTGTGGTGAAAATACTGCATTCGACCCATTACTTTGTTTCACCCCCCCGGGAGGTGAGGGGAGCAGTGAGCAGCAGCGGTGGCCGTGCTCGGGAATTATTTTTGGTGATTTAACCCCCAATTCCAACCCTTGATGCTGAGTGCCAAGCAGGGAGGTAATGGGTCCCATTTGTATAGTGTTTGGTATGACTCGGCCAGGGACATACATAGTAATATCTAAAGGGCTTACTTCCTAGTAGCATGCTAATTTCCGGTTCCATCGTTGTGCGTGTGTTTTGGGGGTTTGAGTCTGTTTTAGAAGTTGTAGCAATGTTGACTATATCCCATGCACATCTCATTGTGCAAAATGTGAATGTCTTAAGGTGAACTAAATATGACCTCTGAAAGGGGTACTAATTATTCCCAAAGCAACCCCCCCCCCCCACCCCGACATACTGTACAACACTAGTACATAGTCCATTAAAAACAAGATTTTTGTGTTATTTTCATTGTAAATGGGACAAATCACTTAGAATATTAAAACAAATATTTAATGGAAATACTCTTCCATCCATCCATTATCTGACGTGTGTCCCTGGCTGCTGTAAATTATTAAGATATTTAAAATGTTATGATTTACGGTTTAGGGCAGGTGTGGTGCTGGTTCGACCATTCTGATGTTGATCCTGTGTAGTCCAAGGAACGTCAGGGAAACATAGTCATGATGGCGTTCATTTATTATTAAAAGAACCCTATCATTCTCTTATCAGGTGATTTCAAAATGGTATTAGATACCATTGGGGCACTATATTGAGTTTGAAATATGACAATAATAGTCTATATATAAATATTGTGTACAGGGCAAATCTGCATTCTCCTCCTTTTGGCCAAAATTCTTGCAGATTTGAGATCTCTCCTGCCCCACCTTACCCACCGCAAAAAAAAATACTAAGATCTTTCCTCTGCTCTTTCATATACTGTATATCAATCTGACATTTTGAAAATGTAGCCTTTAATATAGCAATATAGCCAGAGTCTTGTTGCCTCTGGTACTGGCGTATTTCAGGTTCAATGACCCCGAGACTGAAAAACGGTTTATCCAAGGGCGGAATTTTGTTTGGTTAATGATGCTGCATTGCTTGCTCTGGATAGCTTCCCGAGACGTGACTCCATTAGCACTGGTCAGCTTAATTCTGCTACCTCTAGGCTCTATTGAGCTCTCTGGTGTTGTGGCAAATTACATGTAAGACTCCAAAATAAACATGGCTCAGCCAAAATACATCAACTGTACAACACCTCAATCTCTTGTACCTTGAAGCTATTTTGGCACAGGCTGGAACTTGTTTTTGATGGCCGTGTCACTGAATATTTATGATAAGTCCAACACAATGGATATAAAAAGTTAGTATAAAAGATACCCCATAAAGAGTCTGTCATTTGCTAGTATTTCCATATCACATAAACTAGTGTGATTAATCCAAACCAGTGGCAATTTGGGTGTGATCCAGTTGTCTGTCACTAGCTCTGGCTGCTGATAAGTGCATCCAGTTGTAGGTCATTGATTTATTCATGCCGTTTCTTTTAACCTCGCACAATGTGGTAATCCATGGAGACAATCGTTCTGTCTCAAGAGAAATAGATGAGGCGACACACTGCCAAAGGAAACCGACCATGGGCTGTTATTTGTTAGGTAAGTCAAAAAATAATCATGGCGTACAGGCATAAATGCCACATGATTTGGATGCTTTAGAAAGGATAGTAGATAACAGCAAGCCTGGGACATAATGAAAAATGATTGGCATATAGAGACGTTGGATCCGTTTCAATTAGTCAGTACTAGGGTTGTACGGTATAGTCTAGTACCGAGATATTAATGAATCATAATCAATCAATCAATCAATCAATCAATCAATGTTTACTTATATAGGCCTAAATCACTAGTCTCTCAAAGGGCTGCACAAACCACAACACAAACCACTACAACATCCTCGGTAGGCCCACATAAGGGCAAGGAAAACTCACACCCAGTGGGACGTCGGTGACAATGATGACTATGAGAACCTTGGAGAGGACGAAAGCAATGGATGTCGAGTGGGTCTAACATGATACTGTGAAAGTTCAATCCATAATGGATCCAACACAGTCGCGAGAGTCCAGTCCAAAGCGGATCCAACACAGCAGCGAGAGTCCCGTTCACAGCGGGACTAAACCGCCCTTAAATAGTACCGGTCACCCACCCATCGTCCTGTCATGGAGACTGTGATGTTTGGCAAACACAGAATGTAGAAAGAAAAAGGAGAAAGAACAAATGTCAGCTTGTTTAAGAAGTCTAGACAATAATTGAATATGTCCAATCAGTAATCATTAAGACGACCAGCTTAACTTTGAACACACAAGTGATTGGAGGGCATACTAAGTCAACAGACATACATGTCACACTGAGGGTGGCCAAATGAACAACGCCAACACTGTCATAAATGTGTGCCAGATAGTGAAACCATACTAAAATCAACAATGACGAACACATTGTGGAAAATATTTGCACTGCAACACAACATAAACATAATACAAATTCCCAGAATTCCTTACAGCACCAACTTTTGTACAGGATTGCTTATTGTTTTTTTATTGGACAGTAGTCTGTTTTTTTTTTAATTCTTATTTATTTATCTTTTTTTAATCTTTATTACCTATGTGATCTATTTTCATTCCATAGTTGTTTCCACTATCGCCCCTTAATTTGGAGTCCTTAATCTCGTTATATGCAAATATAATGAGAGTAAAATCCATTCTATTCTATTCTTCTGGGACGCTACAGAATAAACAAACGCCATCGGTGGATATACACCTAACATCCACTGTGATGACACCAAGTACAGGAGCGTATTTAGTCGATACTACTATAATTATATCGATATTTTTAGCACCACAAAATCATCTTTTGTTTTTGTTTTTTTATATACATATCATGTTTATAAACTCAGGAAATATGTTCCTGAACACTTTGAATACGACCACTGTATGATCCTGTAATTACTTAGTATCAGATTGATACCAAAATTTGTGGTATCATCCAAAACTAATTTAAAGTATCTAACAACAGAAGAATAAGTGATTATTACATTTTAACAGAAGTGTAGAAAGAACATGTTGAAACAGAAAATAAGCAGATATTAACAGTAAATGAACAAGTACATTAAGAATTCATTTTCTACCGCTTTCGACCCTTAATAATTAATAAATGACACAATATTTTACTGCATATGTCAGCAGCTAAATTAGGAGCCTTTGTTTGTTTACTTACTTCTAAAAGACAAGTTGTCTAGTATGTTCACTATTTTATTTAAGGACAATCTTGCAATAAGAAACCTACCGTATGTTTAATGTACGATAAGATTTTTTATAAATTAAAGCTGATAATTAAATGTTTTGCGGTCTCCTTTATTCACAAAAGTACCGAAAAGTGTCGAAATACATTTTGGTACCAGTACAAAAATATCGGTATTGGGACAACACGAGTCAGTACACTACAATAAGTGCACTGTGCACACTGTGCACATAATCCCTATTTAGATAAACTACTAGTCTGTTATCCCCTCCTTTATTACATCATTATGACACCATTGTGATTATGTTTAATGGAAAAAAATTCTGCACACGTTGTGAAATTTGATTCAGACTTTAAAAAATTGCATTACATCATACTTGAAAACATGTTAGTGTAACAGTCACATTCATCTGATATTTATGTGCAGTATGTGAAAGGCACTGGTGCTGAAATTGTTTGGTGCAGAATGTCGGACATATTCTTATTACAAGGAAATTGCAATATTGACCATGTGTCAGCTGGAAAAGCAATGCAAGGATAGAAAAAAAGAGGATACATAATCGAAGCTTAGAATTCTGGCAGAACGTCTTATTGCTGCTGTCCCCACAACAACTTAGATTTCCTTTGTTGTCATTCAAATTTGAACTTTACAGTACAAATAAGAACACAATTTCAATGTATTAGCTCATTGTAGTGCAGGATAAATGAGCAATAATGTGCAGATATAAATAGATCTACTGTACAGATAAATATATTGCACTTTTGCACATGCATCCACGTTTACAGATGTATGTATGTATGTAATTCAGAGAAATTCTCAAAAATTATTAGTACACAGTGATGCACACTCAAATATCACTTTTCAGTACCACTTGTAAAATAATTATATGAATCGAAGTTGTTCTATGTATAAAAATTTTATGAATCTTAGCCAACTTTATGGATCACAATGGAAACAAGCCTTTTGGCTTTTTGTGCAATCAATTTGCCTTTAAAGCAGTACATGGATTCAATTCTTTAAGATGTCAATAAACTTCTCAATCAATCCATCAAGTGTTACAGTACAAGTGCCGTCACAAAAAGGAGGTGTTGTGTGATATTGGTGAATACAGGTGGTCCTTGGGTTACAAGTGAGTTCCGTCCTTCGACGGTGATCTAAGTAGAGTTTTAGTCAAAGTTGGATCCTTTACGTTGGATCCTTTACCAGCAACTTGAGGATTCCCGGTTCAATTCCTGCTTCTGGCATCCCAGTTACTGCCGTTGTGTTCTTGGACAAGACACTTTACCCACTTGCACCCAGTGCCACCCACACTGGTTTAAATGTAACCTAGATATTGGGTTTTCACTATGTAAAGCGCTTTGACACACTAGAGAAAAGTGCTATATAAATAAAATTCACTTCACTTCACATAAATAAACTCTTAAGTTGCTCACTCTCTACAAAACCTGGCATCGGAAAAAAATATAGCCCTAGGTTAGTCAGAAAGGACAACTTCCTCTTTTCCTCCCAGTTCTTGTAATTGCACTAAATTGAATCACACTAACTTTTGATAAACATTAGTACTCTTTAGTTTTAATGAGGGTCAAGAGTGATATGAAAACCAGATTTGGGAACAAATGTGCAGCTCAAATTGGTAGCCGTTTATCCTCCCTAAGGTTTTGATGATGTACATATTCACTTCCGTAGTACAGGGCTGCATGGGAGACATAATGAAGTCGGTATAGTTGAAAAGTGACGTTACTGTAATCTTACTCAGTGTAGCTGTAAAACTGTGTGAGTTGTCTGACTCGGGCTGCGTCTTTCCGCTGCGCACATTGCAAAAAGTTCTAGAGGAAATATTTTCTTAACGGCCCATTCATTTGTGCACTACACTGTGTTGGATCAATGTTAATGTGCATTTGAAGTCATGTAAATTTGTGAAAAAATTGCGGGGGGAGTATAAAGTAAAATTATTTTTAAAAGTCTCAAACCCCTTGTTGAAAACCGCTGCCTTGTACAACGACTGAATTGCCCGTGACTTGATTGGGAGCTCGTCCGGGATCTTCTTAATCTTCCAAGGCCAAACATAATAGATTTGAGGTCTAGTAGACCTGGTTAAAGCTTTAAAACCTCAGTGGTATGGAGTGCACATTTCTTTGTTCTATTTATATTGTTTGTGTTGTACTGTTTCTATTTAATACAAGTTGCCCCGACTTGCGTTATTGTGGCCAATATTCCTGCTTGTTATCTGTTTATTCTAAGACGCCCCACAACCTTCGCTTTTTTTCACTGACTACAACTCACAGCAGACTTTGTGAGAGACAAAAAACATAATAAAACAAACACTTAGGGCCAGGTTTGCTAAGATCCAAATAACACACGCTAAACAGTGTGTGCAAAAAAATAAAATAGTGTACTATGAGTGAGTGTGAAGTGACTGGGATGAGAATTAGCACCTCCAAGTCCGAATCCATGGTTCTCACCCGGAAATGGGTAGAGTGCCATCCCCGGATTGGGAAGGAGACTTTGCCCCATGCGGAGGAGTTCAAGTACCTCGGAGTGAGGGAAGAGTGGATCGTGAGATAAACAGGCAGATCGGTGCTGCGTTTTCAGAAATGCCGATGCAGTATCGATTTGTTGTGGTGAAGAAGGAGCTGAACCGGAAGGCAAAGCTCTCAATTTACCGGTCGATCTATAGTCCCATCCTCACATATGGTAATGAGCTTTGGGTTATGACCGAAAGGACAATATCACAGGTACAAGCGGCCAAAATAAATTTATTCCGCCGGGTGGCGGGGCTCTCCCTTAGAGATAGGGTGAGAAGCTCTGTCATCCGGGAGGAGCTCAAATTAAGGCCGCTGTTCCTCCACATTGGGAGAAGCCAGATGAGGTGGTTCGGGCATCTGGTCAGGATGGCACCCCAATGGCCTTAGGTCACGTCCAACTGGTAGCAGGCTACGGGGAAGACCCAGGACACGATGGGAAGACTATTTCTCCCGGTTGGCCTGAGAAAGCCTCGGGATCCGCCGGGAGGAGCTGGACGAAGTGGCTGGGGAGAGGGAAGTCTGGGCTTCCCTGCTTAGGCTGCTTCCCCCACGACCCGACTTCGTGAACAAGACTCTGAGGTACTTCAAGTCCTCCACATGTCATCATAAACTCCTCTTGTTTAGATAAAGAATTATTTATAATCTTCACAATCGGTAAAAAAAGAAAGAGGTGAGCACAAAATTAGCATTTTTGCAGGTCTTTCACGCCGTCTCCAAGTCCAAGTTGGATGTCAAAGTTGACAAACTTCTCGGTTTATGACTACAACCTCCTAATATTCAGGTGAGAAGCATTCCTTATAATCGAGAAGTAACGTTCAACAGTTCAGAGGCGAGAGATGATGATGTCAATATAGCAACATAAAGTAGTTATCGCTCTGGGATCAGTGCGCTGCTAAAACTAGGTCCTTAATGTTGGTGCTTAGAATAACAATAACACTAACACTTGGTTCAAATTCAGGTAAAAAAAAAAGTAAATTAACTATTGTTTGCACTTTTGAAAGTTTTTTGCTGGGGTTTATGGGCGCAAGAGAAACAATGACTCCCATTATCTCGATTTTTATCTGTTTTTATCTAGTTTTTAATTAAAATTAAAAAGGCTTGTCTTACTGACTGATTGTGAATGATATGCACAATTTAAAAAAAGAATGCCATTCCTCTTCAAATGTGGCTTTTTCACTGCATGTGGGCTAGAAATAAGGGGGAGGGAAGTGTCTTGTGCAATTCAGAGATTGTGTTTAGCCACCAGTGTATCCTTGTCAGGCTGAAGAGGAACGGTCCGTCTGGGCGTCACCTGTTTGTTTACACAGTGTCGCAGGTCTCGGAAGGGTGCCTGAGGGGTTGTCTGGTGTAGATTGTCCCCCACCGCAAAACCACATGAAGCCTAATGTCCGAAAAGGTTTGATCTTATTTAAATCCGATCAGTTCTCAATAAACCGGAATGGTAATAAGATAACTCTGGTTTGATGCAATTTGTTGTGCGTTACTTGACAAACCACTTCACTGCACTGTGTCCCCTGGGCTCTGCCTGCCTGTCTAATCAAAATCTATGGACAATAAGTTAAATAATCAGCAAATAAAAAACATAGGCTGGGGCATACATGCGGTACCCGTCGCATTAATATAAGGGGACCCATGATGATTTTACTTAATTCCTTGTGGTTTAAAACGGTAGTTCTCAAACGTTTCTCATCAAGTCCCACCTCAGAAAACACTTGGCTCTCCATGCAACACCATAATGACCACAGTTAAAATACAGTAGAATAGAAGCCTTAAGAATTCATTGAAAACCAAGGCAGAGGTTTTATTTAAGAAGTATATTCAATATTTTTGGCCAAAGTAATATTGCACTCAGTTTTAACAGTAACACTGTGTTTAAAAAATGTAGGAAAATAAAACACTGTACTTTAATCGACTGATAATTTGGCGTATCACGAGATGGAGCCCGCGTACCACTAATTGTACATGTAACACAGTTAGGGAATCACTGATCTAGACAATATGTATTGAAATGTTTTTGGCGTAAAAGTTTTTATTTATAAAAAAACAGTTAGTTTTAGGGGAATGTCATTTTAGATGCAAATGAGCTTGTTCAGTTCACTGACCTTGCTTATTTTCATTGTGGTTCTTCAACATGACCACATAGTAACAGGGGCGCCGCTAGGGATTTTGGGCCCCATGAAAATAATCTTTACAGGGGCCCCCAACACATAATTTCATATAATTTCATCATCATTAGGGGCCTCTCTGGGCCCCCCTCCATCATGGGCCCCTAAAATCCGTCTCCATTACCCCCCCTTTTCGGCGCTCCTGCATAGTAATGTCTACAGCAGTTTGGCAGCTGATCTAACTTCCTACTGGCCCATGTTGACAAAACAGTGCTGTCAAAAATGACAAATGAACACAGGAGTATATTTATTTTGTTGACATGGAAAAAGCAACATCCACATTTGCTTATCCAACGTTATCAGGGTGTTTATAATTGTTTCTTTCTATTCACTACTTTTGTTTCACCTCTCTTTTTTAAATGGAGCTTCTCTTTGCTTTATATGTTGTGATTATGTGCTGGTTGCGGCACATCTTCATGTTACGGCATTTGAGGCTAGCAGTTGGCACTTGGAGTGCCAATGTCGTGAATAAAACAGCTCGTTAAGACGACAACTGGATCTCTTCTTTTATTGTTACATCGACAAATGACACTCCATACCATTGCCGGTCTTGTTTTAAAGCAACAAACTCAACATAATGTAACGTTACTTCTGTTCATTTTAAATGAGGGGAGACATGCACAGTAAAGAAAATTCTAACCCGAATTGTAGAAGATGTGTTTTCATGAGCTACAATCCGAAAGACTAGCAGCATAAACCACCCGTCTCGTTAGGTCGGGTCAGAATATTCAGATTGGCGTGTTTACATGCAGCTTTGAATCCGATTAAATGCTGCACAGCCGATTTAAATACAATGTGTGCATAGCTCAGTGGCCGTGTAGTTAGAGTGTCCGCCCTGAGACTGGAAGGTCGTGAGTTCAAACCCCCGGCCGAGTCATACCAATGACTATAATAATGCGACCCATTGCCTCCCTGTTTGGCACTCAGCATCAAAGGTTGGAATTGGGGGTTAAATCACCAAAATGATTCCCGAGCGCGGCCACCGCTGCTGCTCACTGGTCCCTCCACGTCCCAGGTGGTGAACAAAGGGGTGGGTCAAACGCAGAGGATAATTTCACCACACCTAGTGTGTGTCTGTGACTATCATTAGGGCTTTAACTTTAGCTACTGTTAAACATTCTGGCAATGGAGTTGCAGACAGCAGAGCAGTAAAGAGAAGCAGAGAGTAGGATGGTGCTGGTCGAGAGCTTGCATGCCCATATATGTACGTCCGGCACACATTGTAATCAATTTGATCCCGCTGCTGAAAAAAGATATGAGACATCAGCATTCAGAGGCCTCCAAATATCCTTTGTGGTTCACGTCCAGATGTATTAATCCTTTGATTTGACGTTTTGTCATCGTTTAACACGAGTATTAAACATCGTAACAACATTTACAGGTCAGAAGAAAAAAATAATCATCACAGGTCCGCTTTAATACAGCAATTTACCCAGAGCTTTATTGCCCCTGTTACTGTGGTAAGAGATGTCCAAGTCTGATCACACTTAGAGCCCCAGAGCAACCCTCGGTAACCCACACTGATGGGAGCCATATACTGACCTTAAAACCGAAACATCTATCGAACTGTGATGATTGCATACCTTTACGGGCCGACTAAACACTTCCTAGATGTGTCACCTGCAGTGCAGTACCCCTAAAACAAATCATTATTCAAAGACAAAAAGCTACAATGACAGATAACTTGTGAGGACATTTCAATGAGCACATTTTGGTTTTTTAACCATTTCTGATTTCCAAACCTGCCGGATTTCCATCGTTCATCCTCCCCCACGAGTGATCAAGAAGAGCACATTTGAAAACAGCCCTTAGCCAAGCTTAAAGGAGCCTAAGACGAGAGACGGAAGGAGGGTGTGGGGGGATCTCAAAATGGCTCCAGAAGATGACAGGCCCAATGTGTTGCCGAGCCAGGATCTCTACGCTTGATCCTTTGTGATTCCCGTTTCTCTTTTTCCCCTCATCATATCAATCCCCTGGATGGATAGGAGTGAGAAGAGACAGCTCTTCCTGTTTCTCCTGTCTCTATTAGCTCCCCGGTGGATGTGCTGATATGAAGTGATTCTCGCTATAATCTCTCGCTAAGTTTGTGTGTTGTACAACTTGGCCCGATTTAACTTAACTTCCCAGAATCTTTTCTAAGGGTGCTAAGAACCGCACGCCTCCGTCTCCCAAGTCGTGCTGCGGCACTCGAGCCGCACACAATGAAGCTGCAAAGCAATTTTGTGGCCTGACACACACTCAATAATACAGTCAACAGCGTTAGAGCAACAGCAAGTTTGCCCCTCATTTTGACTCAATCCAGAAGGGAAATCATTCTCTAACAGTTTCCTTTCATAAGTACTGTTTGGGGCTTAGCTCTGCTGTGTTTACCCTGGGCCACAAATCACTTTTCTGAGTGGACAAAGAACAAAATAAATGATTGCTGAGGCCTCCCAGATGAGGTTACCGTTTATCAATATAATAGATAAAAACAGATCACAAAAAAATTGTAGAAAACCTGAGTAAGCGCACTTAACATGAAGAACATCCCCCAATAGCTCACAGAGAGTACTTCTGAGAAGTACTGGAGTGACTTCACTTTCTTTCCAGAATTCTTACGTATTACAGTACAACCCTACTAAGTCGGACTTGTTTGTCACTGATAGTTCCATATCCGAAATATTGCAATTAAGTTTGGGCTAATGCCTGTAAAATATATTTAACTTTTACATAGGAATAATGAATTAAAGTTAAAGTACCACTGATAGTCACACACACGCTAGGTGTGGTGAAATTACTCTCTGCATTTGACCCATCTCCTTGTTCACCCTCTGGGGTTGAGGGGAGCAGTGAGCAGCAGCGGAGGCCGCGCTCGGGAATCATTTTGGTGATTTAGCCTACAATTCCAACCCTTGATGCTGAGTGCCTAGCAGGGAGGTAATGGGTCCCATTTCTATAGTCTTTGGTATGACTCGGCCTACCGTTCTCAGGACGGACACTCTAACCACAAGGCCAGTGGTAGTGAAGTGGTAAATATAAGATAAGCTATAAGAGTCATAAGTGGAAATAGATACAGCAAACCCACAAACCCAACATTTAAACAGTTAAAGGTGTCCAAGCTACGAACCACGGGCCTCATGTGGCCGGCAAGCATCGTCAGCCTGGCCCGCGAGAAGTCCCAAAGTAAATAAGAAATAAGAAATCTTTCCCGCTCATGGTACAAAAAAACTACACCAGTCTGTATCAAGTGAGGAGGGAGTTGGAAATGAACAAGGTCAGGAAGGATACAGGTCCAGATGGCATCAGTTTCAGGCTACTCAGAATGTGCGGACCAGTTACCTGGTGTGGTCCACTAAATTTTTAACCCGAGCCTCAGTTTGAAAAAAGTCCCACACTCTGAAAGACTTACTTTGAGTTTCCAAACCCTAAAGCACCTCGTCCCAAGGAGCCGAACCACTTTTGACCTGTTGCCCTGACCTCAAGAAAACGATAGAGCGGATCATCCTCAATCAATCAATCAATGTTTATTTGTATAGCCTAAAATCACAAGTGTCTCAAAGGGCTGCACAAGCCACAACAACATCCTCAGTTCAGAGCCCACAAAAGGGCAAGGAAAATCTTACAACCCAGTGGGATGTCAATGCGAATGACTATGAGAACCCTTGGAGAGGACCGCAGATGTGGGTGACCACCCCCCCTCTAGGCGAGACCTGATGCAATGGACGTCGAGTGGGTCCAGCATAATATTGTGAAAGTCAAGTCCATAGTGGATTTAACTTAATAGTGAGAGTCCAGTCCATAGTACGCCAGCAGGAAACATGCCCAAGTGGAGACGGGCCAGCAGAGAGGTCCCCAACCGATGCACAGGTGAGCCGGCCACCCCCGGGTCGCGAATCTGGACAGCCAGCACTTAATTCATGGCCACCGGACCTGCCCCACCACAAGGGTGAGGGGGGCAGAGGAGAAAAGAAAAGAAACAACAGATCAACTGGTCTAAAAAGGTGGTCTAATTAAAGGCTAGAGTATACAAATGAGTTTCAAGATGGGACTTAAATGCTTCTACTCAACCATGACCCATCACCCTTGATCCCCCCCTAGGAGTTGAGGGGAGCAGTGGGCAGCAGCGGTGGCCGCGCCAGCGAATCATTTTTTTTGTGATTTAACCCCCAATTCCAACCCATGATGCTGAGTGCCAAGCAGGGAGGTAATGGGTCCCATTTTTATAGTCTTTGGTATGACTCGGCCGGGGTTTGAACTCACACCTTACAGATATCAGGGCGGACACTCTAAACACTCAGAGAATAATTTCGCCACACCTAGTGTGTGTGACAATCACTGGAACTTTAACTTTAACTTAATATTTGTGCGCAGGCCGTTTTAGCAATGGACCCCTTGCAGTTTGCTTACTGTCATGGCATTGGGTTGGATGATGCCATCATCTACCTGCTGCATCGGGCCCTCACCTATCTGGGGACCATGGGAAGTGCTGTGAGAGTCTTGTTCTTCGACTTCTCAAGAGCTTTCAACACCATCCAACCCGCACTGCTGCGGATGAAACAGGAAGACGCGAGAGTGGACCATCACCTGGCTGCATGGATCATAAACTAATCTCATCAGCAGGCCAAAGTACATGAGGCTGGGTGAATGTTCTTCCTACTATGTGATAAAATGAAAGAAAACTATTAAAAAAAATTGCCATTGATTAAAAACAATTGTGCTGTCAAATGATTACATTGTTGTATCATATTAATCACACTTTTGAATTTGGATTGATCATGATTAAATACAGGTTATAACTCAGATGCAAAATATAAAAATAAACATAAAAAGAGATACCATTTTTTGGACACAAATGCAATATTTTTCTGCCAGAATGTCATACCACATGTTTTTATGTTTTACTTGTATTTACACAATATATTTGCTAAAACATGGTACCAGTTTTATCTAACGTTCAGTCTCGGTTGGTTTTGAAGTGAAACAAGCCCGCGAGCACAACAGTCAGAGTCTCCTCACTCATCTTTCCACAGACCTGAACACTGTCCGTATAACGGCCTTTCACATAACCATACACAGTTACGGTAAGGAGCATGTGCGGTCAAAACAAATTGTCTGATTAGTTGGAAAATTATTTGTGATTAATCGCATGAGTTAACTTGTTATTTTTGACAGCCCTATAAAAATATATTATCTCTCATTTTCCTTATGTCTAAGGCCAATGCCACAAGTAAATGTGAATGCAAAAGCTATTGTAGATTTTGGTTGTCAGCCAGTCTGTGGGGCTTTGACATAACCTCATTTCCACTGTAACAAGTTACTTTTTTTCCCAAAGTTTCTCATTGTATCCCATTGGGTTCAGTTTTTTCTTGCCCTGATGTAGGATCTGAGCCAAGTATGTTGTTGTGTAGCCCTTTGAGACACTTGTGATTTAGTGCTATATAAATAAACTTTGATTGCTTGATTGATTGATTGACTTTTTTCCAATGTATTACCGATTGTTTGAGAACTTTTTTGAAACCTCAGGCCACACACCTGGGTTACTGTCTGTGTTGCTATGGTAACTGCTTGTAATAAAATATGCATGTTAAACGTCCACGCAACTGTAAGAACGTCGGCTGAAAGTTCAACCAAATCAAGGCAAAGCAAGTTCACATCTAGAGCGCAATTCGTACAAAAGGCATTTCAAAGTGCTGTACAGATGCATACTTAGAGACTTGGACTTAGACTTCCTTTTAATTGTCATTCAAATTAGAATTTTATAGTACAAATAGGAACGAAATGTCGTTGCATTAGCTCTTGGTAGTATAGGATAAAAAAATAAAAAAAGCAATACGGTGCAGATATAAATAAATAAATTACTGTACGGATAAAAACATTGCACTTTTTCACGTGTCTATGTTTATGGATGTATGTTATATTGTCTTTTTTATTCCAGCGAGTTAATCCATTTTGGGGGGAGTTGAGGGGATAATTTAATTATGATGCGTTCAAGAGTCTTACGGCCTGAGGGAAGAAGCTGTTACAGAACCTGGAGGTTCTGCTACGGAGGCTGTGGAACCTCTTCCTAGAGTCCAGCAGTGAAAACAGTCCTTAGTGGGGGTGGGAGGAGTGTTTGCAGATTTTCTGAGCCCTGGTCAGGCAGCGGCTTTTTGCGATCTCCTGGATAGGAGGAAGAGGAGTCCTGATTATCTTTTCCGCCGTCCTCACCACTCTCTGGATAGACTTCCAGTCAGAGGCATCGCCGGCTCCAGTCCAGACAGAGATGCTGTTGGTCAGCAGGCTCTCTATAGTGCGTCTGTAGAATGTGGTGAGAATGGGGGGAGGGAGCTGTGCTCTTTTCATCCGACACCAAAAGTGCATGAATACAATTACAATGCAAATAAAATAATGGATAAGAATTGACTCATCTTAAAAAATATGAGATATTTCAATTAAAATATATGTGTAGATAAGATGTATTCTGTTGTCTTATGCACTGTCAAATGTACCAAAACATTACAGAATTCAAACCACAAACCCCTAAATATGGAAAATGTTAAATTTAAGTTAACAGTCCAGACCATCAACATATGTCGTGAATAATTCCATATAACAAAATATCAATGCGACAAATTTGGCCTCGATTGAAAGCTAACACTTAGCCCTTCGGACTGTACAAGTAGCTTTCCTCTGCCACTAAAACTCACTGAATAAGCAGCATTTACACTTACCCAGTAGCAAACATATGTAAATGTTCATAACTACCCCAATCATCAAAGTCTCCCCTTTACTTTGATGTCAATATCATCCATGAAAAAAACATACTTATTTAGGTTATGTCTTTTTTCAGCAAAATAGCTCAGGATTTTCGAGGTTACAGATGGCATCTCAAACGACGCACTGTTCAGATGATCCAGGTTTTTACCGGGTCCCTGGACAGCTGTTTCGGGGTAGCAGTGATCACATGGGGATTAGCGACATGTTGTGCAAGGGTCCCCTGACATCCTGACAGCAGTCAATTAAAGCACGAGGACTGGCGCACTCTCTTATTATGAAATGAATTAAATAAATAAAGATCACAGAGAGCGCTCTATGAGATTTTTGAGTTGAAGCTCGACACATCTTGAGGGGATCTGAACCCCATAGGAACATTTTCACCAGGCATAATTTACAGTTTGACGACACAAAGGATTGTCATCAAAACCTTCTCAAGTCTGATACGCGGTGTAGATGAGAGGCTGCAAAATGATGCTTCTGTATGCGATGACACTTCCTAAACCTGTTTTCATAATGGATTTTATTAAGACTGTTATTTGTGGAACTGGAGAGAGCTGTCACTTTTCTTTGCAGGATTATACTGAAAGTATACTCTTATTTTCAGTTTCAGTTCAACACATAAAAGAGAATCTTTGTGTTTTTTATTGATATTGTTACATTGTCTCCTCTCTGAGCTGCCACTTTATCCTGGTAGAGGAGTTTGCGTGTCCCAATGATCCTAGGAGCTATGTTGTCCGGGGGCTTTAAGCCCCCTGGTAGAGTCTCCAGAGGCAAACAGGTCCTAGGTGAGGGATCAGTCAAAGAGCAGCTCGAAGACCTTTATGAAGAAGATTTCCCTCGCCCGGACGCGGGTCACCGAGCCCCCCTCTGGAGCCAGGCCCGGAGGTGGGGCACAATGGCGAGTGCCTGGAGGCCGGGCCTGTTCCCATGGGGCCCAACCGGGCACAGCTCGAAGAGGCCACGTGGGTCCCCCCTCCAATGGCCTCACCACCCATAGCAGGGGCCATAGCGGTCGGGTGCGATGTGAGCTGGGCGGAAGCCGAAAGCAGGGCACTTGGCGCTCCGATCCTCGGCTACATAAGCTAGCTCTTGGGACGTGGAACGTCACCTCACTGGGGGAGAAGGAGCCTGAGCTACTGCGCGAAGTAGAGACATTCTGGCTGAATGTAGTTGGACTAACTTCGACACACAGCAAGGGCTCTGGAACCACTTCTCTCGAGAGGGGCTGGACTCTCTGCCACTCTGGCGTTGCTGGCAGTGAGAGGCGACGGGCTGGGGTCGAAATTCTCGTTGCCCCCCGGCTCAAAGTCTGCACATTGGAGTTCAACCCAGTGGACGAAAGGGTAGCCTCCCTCCACCTTCGGGTGGGGGGGACGGGTCCTGACTGTTGTTTGTGCTTTCGCACCAAGCAACAGTTCAGAATACCCACCCTTTTTGGGTACACTTGAGGGAATACTGGAGAGTGCACCCTTGGGTGATTCCCTTGTTCTGCTGGGGGACTTCAACGCTCATGTTGGCAACGACAGTGAAACCTGGAGAGGCGTGACTGGAAAAAATGCCCGCCCGGATCTGAACCCGAGTGGTGTTTTGTTATTGGACTTTTGTGTTCGTCACAGTTTGTCCATAACAAACACCATGTTCAAACATAAGGGTGTCCATATGTGCACTTGGCACCAGGACACCCTAGGCCGCAGTTCCATGATCGACTTTGTAGTTGTGTCATCGGATTTGCGGGCTCATGATTTGGACACAGGTGAAGAGAGGGGCGAAGCTTTCTACCGATCACCACCTGGTGGTGAGTTGGTTGCGATGGTGGGAGAGGATGCCGGACAGACCTGGCAGGCCCAAACGCATTGTGAGGGTTTGCTGGGAAGGTCTGGCAGAGTCTCCTGTCAGAGAAAGTTTCAATTCCCACCTCCGGAAGAACTTTGAACTTGTCACGAGGGAGGTGCTGGACAATGAGCCTGAGTGGACAATGTTCTGCACCTCTATAGTCGAGGCGGTTGATTGGAGCTGTGGCCGCAAGGTAGTTGGTGCCGGTCGGGGCGGTAATTCAAGAACCCGTTGGTGGACACCGGCGGTGAGGGATGCCGTCAGGCTGAAGAAGGAGTCCTATCGGGTTCTTTTGGCTCTTAGGACTCCGGAGGCAGTGGACAGGTACCAACAGGCCAAGTTGTGTGCAGCTTCAGTGGTTGCGGAGGCAAAAACTCGGACATGGGAGGAGTTCGGGGAAGCCATGGAAAATGACTTCCGGACAGCTTCGAAGCGCTTCTGGACCACCATCCACCGCCTCAGGAAGGGGAAGCGAGTACACTGTCAACACCGTGTATGGTGCGGATGGTGATCTGCTGAGCTCATCTGCGAATGTTGTGGATAGGTGGAAGAAAATACTTCGAAGATATCAATCCCACCAACACGTCTTCCTATGAGGTGGGCGCTTCTGCTTCTGGGGCTGAGGTTGCGGAGGTAGTTAAAGAGCTCCTCGGTTACAAGGCCTCAGGGGTGGATGAGACCCGCCCGGAGTTCCTTAAGGCTCTGGATGCTGTGGGGCTGTCTTGGCTGATAAGACTCTGCAGCATCGCGTGGACATCGAGGCGGTACCTCTGGATTGGCAGACCGGGGTGGTGGTACCTCTCTTTAAGAAGGGGGACCGGAGGGTGTGTTCCAACTATCGTGGAATCACACTCCTCAGCCTTCCCGGTAAGGTTTATTCAGGAGTACTGGGGAGGAGGCTACGCTGGATAGTCGAACCTCGGATTCAGGAGGAACAGTGTGGTTCTTGTCCTGGTCATGGAACTGTGGACCAGCTCTATACTCTCGGCAAGGTTCTTGAGGGTGCATGGGAGTTTTTCCCAACCAGTCTACATGTGCTTTGTGGACTTGGTGAAGACATTCAACTGTGTCCCTCGGGAAGTCCTGTTGGGAGTGCTCAGAGAGTATGGGTCCGCTCCCTGTACAATCAGTGTCAAAGCTTGGTCCGCATTGCCGGCAGTAAGTCGGACACATTTCCAGTGAGGGTTGGACTTCGTCAAGGCTGTCCTTTGTCTCTGATTCTGTTAATAACTTTTATGGACAGAATTTCTAGGTGCAGTAAAAGGCGTTGAGGGGTTCCGGTTTGGTGGCCGCAGGATTAGGTCTCTGCTTTCTGCAGATGATGTGGTCTTGATGGCTTCATCTGGCCAGGATCTTCAGCTCTCACTGGATCCACGTTCCCATCCTCACCTATGGTCCTGAGCTTTGGGTCATGACCGAAAGGATAAGATCACGGGTACAAGCAGCCGAAATAAGTTTTCTCTGCCGTGTGGCGGGGCTCTCCCTTAGAGATAGGGTGAGAAGCTCTGTCATCCGGGAGGACCTCAAAGTAAAGCCGCTGCTCCTCCACATCGAGAGGAGCCAGATGAGGTGGTTTGGGCATCTGGTCAGCATGCCACCCGAAGGGCACGTTCAACTGGTAGGAGGCCACGGGGAAGACCCGGGACACGTTGGGAAGACTATGTCTCCCGGCTGGCCTGGGAACGCCTCGGGATCCCCCGGGAAAAGCTAGACGAAGTGGCTGGGGAGAGGGAAGTCTGGGCTTCCCTGCTTAGGCTGCTGCTCCCGCGACCCGACCTCGGAAAAGCGGAAGAAGATGGATGGATGGATGGTTACATTGACATATATTGTTGTATTAATATATTGTACAAGTTTCTTAATGTAAGGGTATATTATTGCCTGCCTAAAGTATTGGGTTTTATTTTGATTCAAATTAAACTAAAGGCAAAACTACAAAATCAACATTGTCCAAAAAATACCCATACACAAGTAAAAATCACCCAAACAGCCACACCAAACACCGCCCCAGTCTAACAAGAGCCACACCATCCCCAACCTTGCATCCGATCATGTCTATCTTTCCCCACTTAAATCTGCAAATGCTCCAGAACGTTCCCAAACAAATGGTAACGCGACACCACATGCCAAACAAATCCCGTGCCTGCCCCCCCCCAAACCTGACCCATGCAAAAACTGTAGTGCCCCCATGCTCAATGTGAACACCGCATCGAAGTTGCCCAGACAGCAATGAGTTCACACAAGTCCCGACCTGGGAACGATGCCACTCGACATGAAAAGAAGCCACCGTATCCCGCCCACATGCCGGCACCCAAGCCAGTCAGCATGCCAATGACAGCCCGGCCACCACAATTTCATCAGCGCCCGGCCACTTTTCACAGCCCCCCCGACCACTCCAACCCAACACAGCAACGGCAACCGCTGGTTGCTCCACAGCAACCACCACCACTGGCGCTCATCTGAGGTACTGAAGCATAAGAGCAAGAGACCAATCCCGCAAACTGTACCAACGCATATACCCGACGACCGCCAAACCCCCAAACCTGATTACAATCCAGCCAATAAAGTCATCGGACATCCGCCCTGGCCAACCAAACACCCCGACGCGCCATATCCAACGTTACAGCCGTGGACCGTGCTGAGGACAGCCACAGAAGGGCGAACAGCACACTATTTACTCACATAGGTTTTTATAATTTTATAGCTGCGAGATGTCCTAAAAAGCTGATTAAAACTAATTCAATTGATGTATGTTATTGCATGCTGACGTTTTTTTAATGAATTTTGCTTTTTCATTTATGTGAAAAAAACTTCTTGCGAAATGCATTTATTTGCGACTGGAACATTCCAGCACAATTAGTGCCGGCACCTGCCTGGGTATACATTCAGCGTGTTTTAAAAGTGGGTTTCATAGTAGATGCCATGCAGGACTGCCCAAGAAAAGTGGTACATATCAGCTGTTTGAAAACATAGTAAAACACCACAGGTGTTAATGTATGATTTATGATAACATTAATGTTCAGTAAATGAGTGTCTCCATGGTGAAAGCTGCATAGTACAAGGTATATCCTCATTTAAATAGGGCGGTCTGCACCAATTTTGCACTTGTCAATTGTACAAGCAGTCTTAGATCACATCCAACACACGCAATTGTATAGTTTGCACATGTTTAGTATGTGGTAGTAGATCAGGCTTATAAGGCCTTTTAGAAATAATGGATACAAAACATTTATTTATTTCAAATAATGAAATACTGTACTCAAGAAAAACTCGTAATTGATACATATAGTTTATTTAGAGCAGTGCGTCTCAAATATTTTTTGCTACGGCCCCCCCCTCCCCCCCACCCCCGTGGAAGGACCACATCATCCGCAAAGAGCAGAGACCTAACCCTGCAGCCATTAAACCGGATACCCTCGACGCCCTGACTGTGCCTAGAAATTCTGTCCATAAAAGGTTATGAACAGAATCGGTGACAAAGGGCAGCCCTGTTGGAGTCCAACCCTCACTGGAAACGGGTCTGACTTACTGGCGGCAATGCGAACATGGAACAGCCCGCCACAATCACACAGTCAGATACCCCATAATCTCTGATCACACCCCACAGTACAGGACCTTCCGAGGGATACGGTCAAATCCCTTTTCCAAATCCAGAAAACACATGTATGCATTGTGTTTATGGTTCATGGCTGTGACAGGGATATAAATAGGTGATAATAATAATAATGATATTGGGTGTTTGTTACTTACTATTATTGATGTTAATAATGATGATAATAATAATATTTAATATTTTTATTGTCGTTGCTATTATATATGTTATTTTTTCCTTTGTTTAGTGTTGTATTTAAGAAATATTGCATTTGTATGTTAATAATGATAATAATAATAATATTTAATATTTTTATTGTCGTTGCTATTATATATGTTAGTTTTTCCGTTGTTTAGTGTTGTATTTAAGAAATATTGCATTTTTATGCCTTCTCATCGGCTTTGTAAATGTATATCCTAAGTTTTGTAAAGCTGATATTGGGTTTGGTTTGCTATATTTTATTTTATGAGATTGATTAATATTCTGTGTGATTTTTGTAAGTAAAATAAATGGAGAGAAAAAAAACCACAAGCACAAACTTGCTTACAATAAGCAAACTTGGCAACGCTGCTGCTTATGTCGCGTTCGAATCGCATTTTAGCGATGGGCGTGTTCCCTGGATGTGGGAGGCACAAGCAGCAGGTAAGAATCGATTCATTCCAATGACAAGGCATAAACTATAAAAAAACAGCATGTTGCTCATAGGCGCACTGGAAGCTCAAACCAAAACTTTGTTTAGTATAATAAAGTCTGGAACATAAAGTAGTAGCATAAAGCTAACAAAACCGCAAAATGTTGGCAAGGGCAAACAATGCTGCGCTGAGTTAACTGCAAGACGGGTATATATCCATCCATCCATCCATTTCCTACCGCTTATTCCCTTTTAGGGGTCGCGGGGGGCGCTGGCGCCTATCTCAGCTACAATCGGGCGGAAGGCGGGGTACACCCTGGACAAGTCGCCACCTCATCGCAGGGCCAACACAGATAGACAGACAACATTCACACTCACATTCACACACTAGGGCCAATTTAGTGTTGCCAATCAACCTATCCCCAGGTGCATGTCTTTGGAAGTGGGAGGAAGCCGGAGTACCCGGAGGGAACCCACGCATTCACGGGGAGGACATGCAAACTCCACACAGAAAGATTCCGAGCCTGGATTTGAACCCAGGACTGCAGGACCTTCGTATTGTGAGGCAGACGCACTAACCCCTCTCCCACCGTGACGGGTATATAACGGGGTGTTATTAGTGGCGGCAGCAGGTGGGGACACTAATCAATAAACAGAAACTTGTGTGTATGATCAGAACACTTAGCAACCAGCACACAACATAAATAGACTTCAAACTTTGAAGAACTATAACAAACACAAAACAATATATGAGCTACTGTGACAGGTCTTGACAGCTGAAGTGCTTCTCCTCATTCTTCTTCTTCTTCTTCAAGGAAAGCTTAGGCAGGTTGTATGCTGCAGCTTCTGCTTCTTTGTTGGACTGTGGTACTGCACATTTTTTTGCCCACCTTAAAAGTAAAAGTAAAAATACAATTTGGGGATTTTCAAAAAAACATGCAAGTTTTGAGCCCAATTAGTGACTCCCTAGCGCCCCTTGTCAAAGTTGTATGTTGGCCAAATGACGTTTATAATTTTTCAAATATCACAGTTTCGAAACATAGGATAGGGAAAGCCAAAAAAAAAGACAGGGATCCCAAACAACAGGTGCGGAGAAAGAGAGTGACAGAGTCTGCCGCCGTTGTGAAATGAAGTGATTAGCCATCTTAATTAGCTGTCGTCTTTGGCCCTGGCCTTCTCTGCATGATGGAAAGTTGTGCTCAGAGGATCAATATGGAGTTTAACAACAGCCACCCACAAGGCTCCTCTTCATCAACCATTCCTTCAATTGCAAGCTGTATGTGTAGGCAGTCCAGCCGTTTAAGGTAGAGGACATGCTGCAACAACTTAGAGGGGAACATTATCACCAAACCTATGCAAGCGTCAATATATACCTTGATGTTGCAGAAAAAAGAACATGTATTTTTTAAACCAATTTCCGAACTCTAAATGGGTGAATTTTGGCAAATTAAACACCTGTTTATCGGTATTTTAGCGATGATGTCAGAACGTGACGTCACCGAGGTAATACACCCGCCATTTTCATTTTCACATTACAAACACCGGGTCTCAGCTCTGTTAGTTTCCGTTTTTTCGACAATTTTTTGGAACCTTCGAGACATCATGCCTCATCGGTGTGTTGTCGGAGGGTATAACAACACTAACAGGGAGGGATTCAAGTTGCACCACTGGCAAAAAATCTGCCGCCAGACCCCCATTAAATTTGCCAGAGTGTCTGCACATTTTACCGGCGATGCTAAGACAGACTTGGCACAGAGATGTATGGATAACCTGCAGATGCATTTGCAACGATTAAGTCAACGAAATCACAAAGGTGAGTTTTGTTGATGTTGTTGACTAATGTGCTAATCAGACATATTTGGTCACGGCAAGACTACCAGCTAATCGATGCTAACATGCTACGCTAATCGATGCTAACATGCTATTTACGCTAGCTGTATGTAAATGTGAAACTAAATACCCACATTTAATGCGAAACAAACACTTACCAATCGACAGATTTAAGTTGCTCCAGGGTCACAGGATGCGAAAGTCCTGATCGTTTGGTCCGCACATTTTACCGGCGATGCTAATAAGGCAGCCATGCTATGGGCCACTTCATTAGGTACACCCATGCTATGGCCGAATAGCGTCAATAGCTATTCGCTCAATAGCTTCAATTTCTTCTTCAATTTCGTTTTCGCTATCTGCCTCCATACTCCGACTATCTGTTTCAATACATGCGTAATCTGTTGAATCGCTTAAACCGCTGAAATCCGAGTCTGAATAAGAGCTAATGTCGCTAAATCTTGCTGTGGTAACCGCCATGTTATTTGTATTGGCAGCACTGTATGACGTCACAGGGAAATGGACAGTCGCATCGCAAATAGCGAAAATCAAAAACTTTAAAGCTTTTTTTAGGGATATTCCGGGAGGTGTAAAATTTTGAAAAAAACTTCGAAAAATAAAACTAGCCATTGGGAACTGATTTTTATTGTTTTTAACCCTTTTGAAATTGTGATAATGTTCCCCTTTAACTTGCGTCTGATTGGTCAGTCTGCTGCAGCTCTTGGTTTTTGTATGAATTGTTGTCGCTATACGCTATGATGTTTCGTGTTTCTTCTCCTCTCTATCCCCAGTTCCTTGTCTTCAGTTTGAGTGGTAATGGTACAAAAATATGGTTAATAAAGAGGGTGGTGAAGCACAATATGGAGGTATTTGGGCTTCAAAACTAACATAGGAGACACTCTAAAGAGGGAGGCGCCACGCTGCAAGTTCTGCTTTACAACGCCACTTGTCTGTCTATAGTAAAAGTTTTAGATCGTTGAGTTATACTTATAAAAAATGGGAGCAATAACAGAAGTGTTGCGTTTATATTATATGAATATAACAATATTAATAATATACACAATTGATAATAACAATAGTATTGTAATATAGTTTTTTTAATTAACTAAATATATATGTTTTATGTGTAAGGTATTTTTATTATGTCCAACTTTTGCGAACACCGTAATTTAATACAAAAAAAAATAAAAAAAACATTTGACAACTTATTAAAGCATTCTAACAGTCAAATTTTAAAATCATCTTTAGTGGCAAAAAAAATCAAAGATACTTGATTTACAGTGCTTCGGTGAAGCCATATCTTGGGGTATATATAGTACATGAATGTCATCTGAATACTCCAAAGTGTTTCCTACTGTATGTATTACTTTAAGTTTAATCCCTGCACAAAGTTGTATGGGCCATATTTTAGTGCATTAAAAATAAGTTACCTATGTGAACGTATCTATTTTTGCAGCGGTTTGCATTTTAGTGCTCCAATTAGCAACAGGGAAAAACAGGTCTGTGACCCAGTTTGGTCCCAGTACTCAAGTTTGGGAATAGTAGCTCTGAGGCAAAGTACCCTCGGATGGTGCAGGAAGAACAAGGTGGCACAATCTCACAACTAATGCAAATGTAATCATTATCGGGGATAATTGCACTTTTTGAGTTGTTAAGTTGCATCAGTGAGTGAGTCTTTGTTTTATAAAAAAAAAAAAGGCATATCAAAGAGTATTTTTTGAAAAATATTATTAGTTATTGATTAGGTTTTCGACCCTCACATTTAAACGTACACTATAAAAAACTCACGAAAAGGTATGTCAGCTACAATATCAAAACAAACCATATACAATATAATATCCAAACATTAAATATTTGTATACTATTTTCCAATTGGAAACAATGTTTTAAAAAGACTTATGCCTGAATGATGTTTAGTGGACTAATTAGACAATGGTGCCCCTGCATATTCGCAAATATCCATTTTCTGTTTTAAATTCTAAATTGATTGTTTTGTTTTTTGTAAATGGTAATTTACATTGAAAGAGGGTTGATGGCGCTATCCTCATCGGTATCATGCTTCAAACCCCGTTTCAAAAAGCTGTGCCCTGCAAAACATGCTTAATGTAGCCATTAATCCTGTCTTAGTGTTGAATGTATTATTATTTATTGAGTTTAATTGTATTTTTCAATATCAAATGGTTCAAGTTGGCCAAAAACAGTTTATAGTTTGAATAAGCAATGCCATCCATCCATTTTCTACCGCTTGTCCCTTTAGGGGTTGGGGGGGGTCGCTGGAGCATATCTCAGCTGCATTCGGGCGGTTGGCGGGGTACACCCTGGACAAGTCGCCACCTCATCGCAGCATTGATCTTTTAATTCTTTGTTTCAGGCAAATTGATGCAATTTAAGTCTTTTTTTGTAATAGAGTAAAACTTTTATCAAGTTATTCTTTGTAAGTTGATCTTTAGTTCTTTCTTTATAATTTTGTGTTTTATTTAATGCCAATAAGGAAACACCATGCTAGGCAGAGGCTTGTGTATAACAAACTATTATAGATTATTTTTTAAATAGACCGCCCTTTTAGACCAGTTGATCTGCCATCTCTTTTCTGCTCTGCCCCCCTCTCCTACGTGTAGAGGTTATTAGGTGACCTCAGAACAGCGCTAGCAGTTCAAAGTCGGGACCCGGGGTGGACCACTCATATGTGCATCAGTTGATGACGTCTCTGCGCTGCTGACTTGTCTCCACTCAAGAAGATCCCCCTGCTGGCCCCACTATAGACCGGACTCTCACATTATTAGATAGAGCCACCCGACCTCTATTGTACCGGTTCCCCAAGGGATGGAATCCCCACATCTGCGGTCTCCTTGAAGGTTTGTCATGGTATCCCATTGAGTTGAGTTTTTTCTTGCCCTGATATTGGATCTGAGCCAAGAATGTCGTTGTGGCTTGTGCAGCCCTTTGAGACATGTGTGATTAAGGGCTGGATCAGGGGTCAGCGACCCAAAATGTTGAAAGAGCCATATTGGACCAAAAATACAAAAATAAATCTGTCTGGAGCCGCAAAAAATGAAAAGCCATATTACATACAGATAGTGTGTCATGAGATAAAAAATTGAATTATGAGGACTTAAAGGAAACTAAATGAGCTCAAATATAGCTAAAAAATGAGGCATAATGATGAAATATGTACATATAGCTAGCCTAAATAGCATGTTAGCATTGATTAGCTTGCAGTCATGCAGGGACCAAATATGTTTAATTAGTACTCCACACAAGTCGATAACTTCAACAAAACTCATGTTTGTGCATTCATGTACAACGTTAAAAGTTTGTTGGACAAAATGAGACGGAAAAAGAAGTGGCATAAAACACGTCCGAGAAAGTCGGAGAAAGTTATACATGTAAACAAACTACGGTGAGTTCAAGAACCGCCAAAATTAGTAGGACAAAACGGCGCTCGCCAAATACTCGAATCAGTGAAGCATGTCCGATATAAACAGTGTGCTTTATAACAATTAGGGAGGTTTGTGTCATGTTTGTCCTCCTACAGAACCAAATTAAAACAAAAAATATGTTTTTTTCCCCTCATCATTTCCATTTTTTATATATTTTTGAGAAAGCTCCAGAGAGCCACTTGAGCGGCGCTAAAGAGCCGCATGCGGCTCCAGAGCCGTGGGTTGCCGACCCCTGGGCTGTATAAATAAACTTTGATTGATTGAGTTCTGGAGGCAGGGGCGTGACAAAAAATAAATGAGAATCATTGGTTTAACAGGTGAAAAAACGTAAAAACACACAATCTCTGCACTTTTTTCAACTCAACTTAAGAGTGTTTTGAGATCAATTGCGAGGCTTTACTTTCAAAGGTTGAAAAAGGCTCAGCGCTCTCTCCCTCTGGGTATAAAGAGGAGCAAACGAAATGGAGGTCACTCAACATTACGATAGTCGAGGTCTTGCATTTTAACACAAAGTTAAGTTACTCATGTCAAGCATGTTTTTCCATTCAAGACATCTAACACATAGTGTTAGATGTCTTAAATGAATAAATAAAGCCACAATTACATTTTAAAGTGGCTCTTTCCTCTTCGCATATGTTGAAAATACTTATCCGAGCAGAGGATCTTGGGATATGAAAGGGTGCAAAGGATACTCTATATGTACACCTGCTGCTAATGGGAGAAAAGGAGAGATTTGTCGGCAGGATTTGAAGGACAGGTGGAGTTTTTTGAATGGGACAGCATTTGTGCACCGCGATGATGTCAGCACCCCACAATAGCACCATGTGAAGGATGCAGTCGCCTTATTGAGACACAACTACTGTGATATTTACTCTGCAAACTAGTTCTGCTTGCAATTCTTTTAACATTCATATAAAACAAGCTAAACTCATTTCTTATCATATGTCTTATTAAAGTGTGACAAGAATAGTTTATCTTTTGTGACCTATTCACACATTTTTGATTATTGCATACATAAGTGGAGCAATAATAGTTGTCTGTGCCCAACATGTACATTTTTATTTCATTGGAAAATGTTAACTTTGATGTGTTTGAATGACTTTTGTTAATTTGATCTCGTTTAAGATGGCCGTGCTATTCTGTTTAAAACAATCAGCGTGGAAGTGAAATGAATTATATTTAAAGGCCTACTGAAATGAGATTTTCTTATTCAAACGGGGATAGCAGGTCCATTCTATGTTTCATATTTGATCATTTTGCGATATTGCCATATTTTTGCTGAAAGGATTTAGTAGAGAACATCCACGATAAAGTTCGCAACTTTCGGTGCTAAGAGAAAAGCCCTGCCTCTACCGGAAGTCGCAGACGATGACGTCACACGTGTGGGGGCTCCTCACATATTCACATTGTTTTTAATGGGAGCCTCCAACAAAAAGTGCTATTCGGACCGAGAAAACGACAATTTCCCCATTAATTTGAGCGAGGATGAAAGATTTGTGTTTGAGGATATTGATAGTGACGGGCTATAAAAAAAAGAAAAAAAAGTTTTTAAAAAAAATACACGATTGCATTGGGTCGGATTCCGATGTTTTTAGACACATATACAGTACTAGAATAAATTTGGGAAATCTCTTATCTTTCTATTGTGTTGCTAGTGTTTTAGTGAATTTAACAATACCTGATAGTCGGAGGGGTGTGTCCACAGGTGTCTTGACGCCAATGTCTCAGGGGAGTGGACGGCAGCTATGGACAGCACAAGCTCAGCTTTTCTCCGGTAAGAAGCGACTTTTTAACCACAATTTTCTCACTGAAACCTGCTGGTTGACATGTAGTCGGGAACCATGTTCGCTTGACCACGCTGTGATCCACAGTAAAGTTTTAAAGTTTCACCTCCAGGAATTTTAAACAATGAATCACCGTGTGTTTGTGTGGCTAAAAGCTAAAGCTTCCCGCCTACATCTTTCTACTTTGACTTCTCCAATATTAATTGAACAAATTGCAAAATATTTAGCAACACAGATTTCCAAAATACTGTGTAATTATGCGGTTAAAGCAGACGACTTTTAGCTGTGTGTGTGCAGCGCTCATACTTCCTAAAAACCCGTGACGTCTTGCGTACACGTCATCATTACACAACGTTTTCAAGACGAAACTCCCGGGAAATTTAAAATTGCAATTTAGTAAACTAAAAAGGCCGTATTGGCATGTGTTGCAATGTTAATATTTCATCATTGATATATAAACTATCAGACTGTGTGGTGGGTAGTAGTGGGTTTCAGTAGGCCTTTAAATAATGCTTTTCTCTATTGACTCAAAGCGCTTTACATAGTGAAACCCAATATCTAAGTTATATTTAAACCATTGTGGGTGGTACTGGGAGCAGGTGGGTAAAGTGTCTTGCCCAAGGACACAATGGAAGCGACTAGGATTGCAGAAGCAGGGATAGAACCTGGAACTCTCAAGTTGCTGGCACGGCCGCTCTCCCAACCGAGCTATACCACCCCCCACTCTTGGACTCTCAAGACAATTGAAAGAACAACAGAGCAAAAATAAATGCTTAGAATAATGTAGTGGTAAATAAAGGTTAGGATGATCTTTTGAAAGCAAATATTATTTTGACCTGTATAAAAAATAATGAAAAAAGTGCTAAAAATACTGCTGCTGTGATTCATTGTATGCCTTAATTGCAACTCTTCCAAAATATTGGGACTATATCCAGTTGTTCCAAATGATATTCCATCTAATATTAACAAGTAAAGTTGAATGTACAGACCAGGATTTTTAAATATCAATGGCTATATTGTAGACAATGTAGAGCCATTGGATTATTTAAAACAGACAAACATAATAATGTATTTTCCCAATTACTTTAAAATATGTTGAAAAAAAAAATAATTCTCAGCAGTACTGTGCTATGTGTTGCTTTATGGACTCCAACAAGAAAAACAAAAATGAATTCTGTCTTTCTAGAACAACATCTAGCGTGTCTCTGAGGGAACATGTCCAACTACATTATCAAGCGAGTTTGCAAAGCTGAGGGTTGACTACGATATTACATTTTAATCAAACACTGAACTACGAAAGTAATTATATATATTATATATTCAAAAAGAAAATTTCATTTCAGTAGGCCTTTAAAGAAAAGCATTCCCTACCAGCAGTTTCAGTAATTATTTCAACAACTAGTGGACCGAATGACCAGTTTGACCAAATGAGACTGATTCAAAATCCCAATACAAGAAAAAGACAACTTTATTTGAGTTTTTAAATGATGTTTAACTTTATGCATGTTGTTTTGCTATGTTTTCTTCTTCCTATAATGGCATGCGGATATATTGAGGTACGCTGCAGCACACTTCAACATGTCTTTAGTTGTTTCCCACACACCAAGCTAAATCCACCATGTGTCAGCTTTTTATTTGTTTTTCTTGATGACCTTTGTCTTCTTTGTCACTGTGTCGAGCAGGATAGAACAGCCAATGATTATGGAGAAGACGCCAGGGAAGCAATATCCAATCTTCAGTGAGGGGAGAACTCTCCTCAAAGGTATTAAATTGACTATTCATTGGTGTGTATGCAGCCGCAGCCACCGCAAATCCAATATAAATGTCCCATTCTAGGACGGCACAGTTTGACTGTCAACTGACTGCAATCAGGGATTGTCGACGAGAGATTAAAAGATATTTTCCTCTTCAGGCGGAGTAAATTGGTTTTGGATTAGGGCTGATTGATTGCTGCTGAGGTATACAGCAGTCTGTTTGAAATGTTCAGTTTGGAACACACAAGTCATTTCAGCCCGAGCTACTCAAGGAAATCGCACCGGATGGAATCGATAGATATTATGTAGCAGTTACCAGTATTGCACTGTTCAAGGTTATCATCAATAAATATTATTCCATGGCAGGGGTAGGCAAAACTTTTTTCACAGGCATGCCAAAAAATGAAAGGATTCTGGGGTCGTTTTGATATTGTTCACATTGTGTTCATTATAACGAATCCAGTGTACCGTACTCTGCTTAAAAATATTTATTAAAAGTACAGTTTCAGCAAGTTCTCCCACTTAAAATGATGACAGAGGTCTGTAATTTTCATCATAGGTACACTTCAACTGTGAGAGACGGAATGTGAAAAAAAATTCCAGGAATTCACATTGTAGGAATTTGAAATAATTCATTTGTAAATTATGGGGGAAAATAAGTATTTGGTCACTTCAAACAAGGAAGATCTCTGGCTCTCACAGACCTGTAACTTCTTCTTTAAGAAGCTTTTCTGTCCTCCACTCGTTACCTGTATTAATGGCACTTGTTTGAACTTGTTATCTGTATAAAAGACAGCAGTCAACAGCCTCAAACAGTCAGACTCCAAACTCCACTATGGCCAAGACCAAAGAGCTGTCGAAGGACACCAGGAAAAGAATTGTGGACTTGCACCAGACTGGGAAGAGTGAATCTACAATAGGCAAGCAGCTTGGTATGAAAAAATCAACTGTGGGAGCAATTATCAGAAAATGGAAGACATACGAGACCACTGTTAATCTCCCTCAATCTGGGGCTCCACGCAAGATCTCATCCCGTGGGGTCAAAATGATCATGAGAACGGTGAGCAAAAATCCCAGAACCACACGGGGGACCTGGTGAATGACCTGGAGAGAGCTGGGACCAAAGTAACAAAGGTTACCATCAGTAACACACTACGCCGACAGGGAATCAGATCTTGCAGTGCCAGACGTGTCCCCCTGCTTAAGCCAGTGCATGTCCATGCACGTCTGAAGTTTGCCAGAGAGCACATAGGAGAATGTCATGTGGTCAGATGAAAACAAAACACAACTTTTTGGTATAAACTCAACTCGTCGTGATTGGAGGAAGAAAAATACTGAGTTGCATCCAAAGAATACCATACCTACTGTGAAGCATGGGGGTGGAAACATCATGCTTTGGGGCTGTTTTTCTGCTAAGGAGACAGGACGATTGATTCCGTGTTAAGGAAAGAATGAATGGGGCCATGTATCGTGAGATTTTGAGCCAAAACCTACTTCCATCAGTGAGAGCTTTGAATGGGTGACCAAATACTTATTTTCCACCATAATTTACAAATAAATTCTTTAAAATTCCAACAATGTGAATTCCTGGATTTTTTTTCCACATTCTCTCTCTCACAGTTGAAGTGTACCTATGATGAAAATTACAGACCTCTGTCATCATTTTAAGTGGGAGAACTTGCACAATCGGTGGCTGACTAAATACTTTGTTGCCCTAATGTAAACATTTTAAAAGCTAAAAATGTTAATGTGATTTATTTGGAAAATAAAAATGTTCATGTTTTTTCTTTGTTCTTGATAACTTGCAAATACATTTTCTTATGTCCAGGAACGCATTTTGATGGACAAATCAAATCAAATCAAATCAAACTTTATTTATTTAGCAGTTTCCACACAGGCAAGTGTCAAACACAAAGTGCTTCACACAAAGAAAGGAAGAGAAGTGAACACACACACACACACACACACACACACACACACACACTTCCAGAGGGTGGTAACCCAGGGGGACTTTCTACACTAACGACCAGCAAAGGCTCTCCTTAAAGACACACGTTATAATTGCTGCAAATATAAGACCTTCAAGTGGGGTCAAGGGATGCGTCTCTTTAATGACAACTTTTCTTCTGCCCCCCGCAGGCCAATTTTGTCTTTAAACAGACGGCGAAGTTCCAAAGCCATTCAAAAAAAAGTCCTAAGAATCACCTTCCTTCAGTAATAGGTCAGATGGGAACTTAACAAATCCAAAGAGTCACTGGGCCAAAGAGAACTGACCCTTCTTATTACTCCGCGGAGGGTTAATGGAAATTACCTAATTCAAAGGTCTATTCATTTGGTCGCCATATAAAACTGGGAGAACTTAGGCACTCAAAAGAGCTAGGACTGTCTTCATTTGTTCATTTACCTCTGAACAGCACTCATGTGTTTGATTTTTTTATTTATTTTAATATATGCAACCTAAGATGTTTTTTCTCTTACCTGACTAATAAATGTTACAAAGTTGGTTCCTCAGTGTTAAACAACAGCAAAGCGTCAAGTCATAGGGTTCATCCTTCAAAGTTTGGCTGTGAGCTTGCATGCTCTGAACAATGTTTTGCAACAGAGGGTCATTTTTGGCAACATGAATTAATGGATGTACTATGTAGGCATTTCTAATATCAATCAATGTTCATTTATATAGCCCTAAATCACTAGTGTCTCAAAGAGCTGCACAAACCACAACACAAACCACAACGACATCCTCGATAGGCCCACATAAGGGCAAGGAAAACTCACACCCAGTGGGACGTCGGTGACAATGATGACCCAGTGGGAGGTCGGTGACAATGATGACTATGAGAACCTTGGAGAGGACCACATATGTGGGCAACCCCCCCACCCTCTACTATATACATAATATATAGTAATACAGTGGGAACCTCGATTTACCTACCACTTAATGGACACAATTTAAGACCACAAACCAGAAAACTATATCCTTTGGTGAACGACCCTTGTCTATGTGTACAAACGTGTAAGAACCGTAAATAAAGCAACGTATTTTCCAGACCAAAAATCACTACACATTCTTTACTGCTCGCTTGTGTTACCATACTTAAGTTATTGTGTAGAAATATGGGTAAATAACTGCAAAAGTACACTTTATTCCCTAACCGTGTTACAAAAAAGATCAGTTTAAATAATAATGTTTGTCGACTCAGAAATATTGAAATTCAATGAGTTGGTGCATTTGCAAACAGCTCAAATTATGCCCAAAGCAATCTATAACCTGCTACCCAAGAATGTACAATTCATTTCAACAAAAGAGGAGAAATATAATCCTAGAAAAAAAATCTAAGTTAAAACATTTGTTTGCATGAACAACACTTTTTAGTATATCAGTAGGTTGAATTTAATTATGGAATGGATTGAGCAAAGTAATCAAATGTCTTAATATGATCCACTTTAAGAAACCGTTCCAACTACAAAATACAAAGAAGAAGAATTATGATTAACGTCTTGAATTTAAAAAAAATAAGGTATGATTCTTCGTTATGTGAATTATAACTGTCTTAATTATTTATAAAAGTAACTGTTGTATGAAGAATGAATTAATGTTTGTGTACAAATTGAGAACAGGAAGTGAATACATGTGTTGGTAATTTCAATGAAGTGGAAAATGGGTTTGATTGAATAAGTCTTGCTTCTTCCTAAGACTTTTTATTTATGTTGTAAAGGAAATATGTAAAATGTGTGATGTTACAAAACTTTATACATGTTTGGAATAAACTTCAACCATCCAAACCATTTTGTGCCTTGCAGTGCAGCCATTTTGTGACTGGCAGCATATCCAATGTGGGCCGGCTGATCGATTTCCACGGCTCATTCAGTCAGCACAGCAGTGCTGTCCTTCAATATACTTTGTTAGCTTTTTAAGTGTGTTTTTTTTTAGCCTTTTTACAACATTTTCATAGCTTTGCTAGCTCAATATAAGCACAAAGAAAGCAATGGAAAAGTTTGGTTTTGAAAAATTCAGCAAATATCTAAAGCTTTCCTCTCTTCCACTGCGCGCCAAAATTAACCGACAAGGTAAAGTGGATTTAATTTTTAATTTAAATAATTGTAGCGACCTGGCTATTAAAGTTGGGGAGTTTTGTGACTTCAAACAGTGAGTGCACCACAGGGCTAGTGACATTGTGTGTGCGTGTCAGCAGGGTGGTTGCATAGGAGATTAGTTCAGCTCGTTTTTGTTGTTTTGCCTTTGTCCTTTTGATATGCAGTACTGTACTATATTGTACTTGGGGGGTGGAGTGGTTCAGTTGGTAGAGCGGCCGTGCCAGCAACTTGATAGTTCCAGGTTCAATTCCCGCTACCCCCATCCGAGTTACAGCCGTTGTGACCTTAAGCAGGACACTTCACCCACCTGCTCCCAGTGCCACCCACATTGGTTTAAATGCAGCTTAAAGATGTACAAATCCCGTTTCCATATAAGTTGGGAAATTGTGTTTGATGTAAATATAAACGCAATACATTGATTTGCAAATCATTTTCAACCCATATACATGTGAATATGCTACAAAGACAACATATTTGATGTTCAAACTGATAAACAATTTTTTTTTTGCAAATAATCATTAACTTTAGAATTTGATGCCAGCAACACATGGCAAAGAAGTTGGGAAAGGTGGCAATAAATACTGATAAAGTTGAGGAATGTTCATCAAACATTTATATGGAACATCCCACAGGTGTGCAGGCTAATTGGGAACAGGTGGGTGCCATGATTGGGTATAAAAGCAGCTAACATGAAATGCTAAGTAATTCACAAACAAGGATGGAGTGAGGGTTACCACTTTGTAAGCAAATTGTCGAACAGTTTTAGAACAACATTTCTCAACGAGCTATTGCAAGGAATTTAGGGATTTTACCATCTACGGCCTGTAAAATCATCAAAAAGTTTACAGAATCTGGACAAATCACTGCACGTAAGCGATGATATTACGGACTTTTGATCACCACATGGGCTCAGGAACACTTCATAAAACCACTGTCAGTAACTACAGTTGGTCGCTACATCTGTAAGTGCAAGTTAAAACTCTACTATGCAAAGCCAAACCCATTTATCAACAATATCCTGAAACACAGCCTGCTTGGCTGGGCCCGAGATCATCTAAGATGGACTGATGCAAAGTGGAAAGGTGTTCTGTGGTCTGACGAGTCCACATTTCAAATTATATTTGGAAACAGAGGATGTGGTGTCCTCCAGAACAAAGAGAAAAATAACCATTCGGATTGTTATAGGCGTAAAGTTCAAAAGCCAGCATCTGTGATGGTATGGGGGTGTATTAGTGCTCAAGGCATGGGTAACTTACACATCTGTGAAGGCACCATTAATGTTGAAAGGTCCATACAGGTTTGGAGCAACATATGCTGTCATCCAAGCAACATTATCACGGACGCCCCTGCTTATTTCAGCAAGACAAGTGTTACAACAGCGTGGCTTCGTAAAAAAAGAATGCGGGTACTTTCTTGGTTCGCCTTCAGTCCAGACCTGTCTCCCATCAAAAATGTGTGGCGCATCATGAAGCGTAAAATACTACAGCGGAGACTCCGGACTGTTGAACGACTGAAGCTCTACATCAGGGGTGTCAAATTCAAATACAGAGTGGGCCAAAAATTAAAACTGAACAAAGCCGCGGGGCCAAGGTTGAACAAATTAACCTTTTAATAGGGACCCAAACTAGTTTTGCAATGAATATTGAACAAGTAAGGCTTAAATAGGGCAGCACGGATGGACAGGGGTTAGTGCATCTGCCTAACAATACGAAGGTCCTGAGTAATCCTAGGTTCAATCCCGGGCTCGGGATCTTTCTGTGTGGAGTTGGCATGTTCTCCCCGTGACTGCATGGGTTCCCTCCGGGTACTCAGGCTTCCTCCCATGGAACAGGCAGAGCTTACAGGTATATAAGGTAATAGTGCAAAATCAACTGTATGTATATTGTAGCGTTAAGTTAGTGCTGCAAGGGGTTTTGGGTAATTGTTCTGTTGTGTTACGGTGCGGGTGTTCTCCCGAAGTGTGTTTTGTCATTCTTTTTTGGTGTGGGTTCACAGTGTGGCGCATATTTGTAACAATGTTAAAGTTCTTTATTTGGCCACCCTCAGTGTGACCTGTATGGCTGTTGACCAAGTATGCGTGGCATTCGCATATGTGTGTGTGAAAGCCGCATATATTATGTGACTTGGCCAGCACGCTGTTTATATGGAGGAAAAGAGGACGTGACGACATGTTGTAGAGGACGCTAAAGGCAGTGCCTTTAAGGCACACTCCCAATATTGTTGTCCGGGTGTAAATCGGGAGAATGGATGCCCAGGGAGATTTTCGGGAAGGGCACTAAACTTCGGGAGTCTCCCGGGAAAATCGGGAGGATTGGCAAGTATGAGTATTAGCGGTGAATTTGGTGTTACCGGCGGGCCAGCTCTAATGTTAATTTGATATTGCCTAAAGGGCCAAATGAAATCAAACGGTGGGCCAATTTTGGCCCCCGGGCCAGAGTTTGACACCCATGCTCTACATAAAACAAGAATGGGAAAGAATTCCACTTTCAAAGCTTCAACAATTAGTTTCCTCAGTTCCCAAACGTGTATTGAGTGTTGTTAAAAGAAAAAGTGACATAACACAGTGGTGAACATGTCCTTTCCCAACTACTTTGGCACGTGTTGCAGCCATGAAATTCTAAGTTAAATACTATTTGCAAAAAAAATAAAGTTTATGAGTTTAAACATCAAATATCTTTGTAGTGCATTCAATTGAATAAGGGTTGAAAAGGATTTGCAAATAATTTTATTCCGTTTATATTTACATCTAACACAATGTAAAGCGTTATATAATTCACTTCACACTTTATAATGTGTTCAAAGCGTATACAATATTTTACTAAAATTTCAACTTCTATGGAGGCTGGAACCCATCATTCTTGTTTTACTTTGTTTCACACGGAGAATTGTGCTTCAATATACAAACTTTTTGATTTACAAACACTGTCAAGCGACTTGGTGGTTAAGCATTCACTGTTAGCATGTTTATAGCAATGGCTCCAAGAAAACGTTTGTCCGTGTGTGAGGAGACGTTAGCCTTGTTGAGCCCTCCTAAAATTGTAAGTATCAGGTATTAAGAGAAAGCGTTGCTTTTTGCCCATCACCCAAAAAAATATACTTCAGTGTTTGTTTGTCGACGATATATTACATGGAAATTTTTTGGTTAACTTGGATCGTATTAGCCGCTAAACTGTTGCCACTTTGTTTTGTTTTCCTATTTGTCAGAATATGCCAACTTTCTCGTAATTAGGAAATAGTATGAATAGTTTGGACAAATGTCAATCAATCAATCAATCAATGTTTACTTATATAGCCCTAAATCACTAGTGTCTCAAAGGGCTGCACAAACCACTACGACATCCTCGGTAGGCCCACATAAGGGCAAGGAAAACTCACACCCAGTAGGACGTCGGTGACAATGATGACTATGAGAACCTTGGAGAGGAGGAAAGCAATGGATTTCGAGCGGGTCTAACATGATACTGTGAAAGTTCAATCCATAATGGATCCAACACAGTCGCAAGAGTCCAGTCCAACACAGCAGCGAGAGTCCCGTTCACAGCGGAGCCAGCAGGAAAACGTCCCAAGCGGAGGCGGATCAGGAGCGCAGAGATGTCCCCAGCCGATACACAGGCGAGCAGTACATGGCCACCGGATCGGACCGGACCCCCTCCACAAGGGAGAGTGGGACATAGGAGAAAAAGAAAAGAAACGGCAGATCAACTGGTCTAAAAAGGGAGTCTATTTAAAGGCTAGAGTATACAAATGAGTTTTAAGGTGAGACTTAAATGCTTCTACTGAGGTGGCATCTCAAACTTTTACCGGTAGGGCATTCCAGAGTACTGGAGCCCGAAATGAAAACGCTCTATAGCCCGCAGACTTTTTTTGGGCTTTGGGAATCACTAATAAGCCGGAGTCCTTTGAACGCAGATTTCTTGCCGGGACATATGGTACAATACAATCGGCAAGATAGGATGGAGCTAGACCGTGTAGTATTTTATACGTAAGTAGTAAAACCTTAAAGTCACATCTTAAGTGCACAGGAAGCCAGTGCAGGTGAGCCAGTACAGGCGTAATGTGATCAAACTTTCTTGTTCTTGTCAAAAGTCTAGCAGCCGCATTTTGTACCAACTGTAATCTTTTAATGCTAGACATGGGGAGACCCGAAAATAATACGTTACAGTAATCGAGACGAGACGTAACAAACGCATGGATAATGATCTCAGCGTCTTTAGTGGACAGAATGGAGCGAATTTTAGCGATATTACGGAAATGAAAGAAGGCCGTTTTAGTAACGCTTTTAATGTGTGACTCAAAGGAGAGAGTTGGGTTGAAGATAACACCCAGATTCTTTACCGTGTCGTCTTGTTTAATTGTTTGGTTGTCAAATGTTAGAGTTGTATCATTAAATAGAGGTCGGTGTCTAGCAGGACCTATAATCAGCATTTCCGTTTTTTTGGCGTTGAGTTGCAAAAAGTTAGCGGACATCCATTGTTTAATTTCATTAAGACACGCCTCCAGCTGACTACAATCCGGCGTGTTGGTCAGCTTTAGGGGCATGTAGAGTTGGGTGTCATCAGCATAACAGTGAAAGCTAATACCGTATTTGCGTATGATGTCACCTAGCGGCAGCATGTAGATGCTAAAGAGTGCAGGGCCAAGGACCGAACCCTGGGGAACTCCACACGTTACCTTAACGTAGTCTGAGGTCACATTATTATGGGAGACGCACTGCATCCTATCAGTAAGATAAGAGTTAAACCAAGACAGGGCTAAGTCTGACATACCAATTCGTGTTTTGATACGTTCTAATAAAATATTATGATCGACGGTATCGAAAGCAGCGCTAAGATCGAGGAGCAGCAACATAGATGACGCATCAGAATCCATCGTTAGCAATAAATCATTAGTCATTTTTGCGAGGGCTGTCTCCGTGGAGTGATTTGCCCTGAAACCGGATTGAAAGGTTTCACATAGAGTGTTAGACACTAAGTGTTCATTTAACTGCTCCGCAACAATTTTTTCGAGGATTTTTGAAATAAATGGAAGGTGAGACACCGGTCGGTAGTTTACCATGAGGTCAGGACCGAGGTTAGGTCTTTTAAGAAGAGGATGAATAACCGCTTTTTTGAATGCTAGGGGAACAGTGCCCGAGGAAAGTGATAAGTTTATAATATTTAGCACTGATGGACCTAATAATACAAAGAGCTCCTTGATCAGTTTCCCAGGAAGTGGGTCAAGTAAACATGTTGTTTGTTTTATTCCATTTACACGTTGTAACAATTCCTCTAATGTTATTTCCTCAAAACAAGAGAAACTATTTTGGAGGGCAGTATCCGCCGTATATACAATCGTGTCAGTGTTAATAGAACCCAGTTGTAGCTGGGACGCATTGTCTTTAATCTCCTTTCTTATGACTTCAATTTTCTCACTAAAGAATTGCATAAAGTCATCAGCTGAGTGGGTGGAGCTACTGGAAGGAGTCCCTTGTTGGGTTAGCGATGCTACCGTACTAAACAAAAATTTAGGATCGTTTTTATTACGGTGGATGATATTTGAGTAATATTTAGCTTTAGCTAAGGTAAGCATGTGTTTATAAGTTATTAAACCATCACTCCATGCTTGATGGTGCACCTTAAGTTTAGTCGTGCGCCATTTGCGTTCCAGCTTTCTACATAATAATTTCTGAGCTCTAGTTTCTTCTGTAAACCACGGGGTACGCTTTTTTGGAGCCTTTTTTAACTTTAGTGGTGCTATGTTATCAATGGTTTCGCGCAGGGCGTGGTTAAAGTTGTTAGTGAGGTTATCAATAGAGCCCACATACTTTTGGAATGGTGCCATTACCGAGGGCAGTAGGTCAGCAAGAGTTGTTGTTGTGGCCGTATTAATGTTGCGGCTGCTATAGCAGTTATTATTATTATTAGTTTGCCGAACATGCGTCTGAACCTCGAATTTTATAAGGTAATGATCGGACAATACTTTAGTATACGGGAGTATCGTAAATTTGGAAACGGTGATACCCCTGACAAGCACTAGGTCTATCGTATTACCGTTGCGATGCGTGGGTTCATTTATTATTTGTGTGAGACCACAGCTATCAATTATAGTCTGGAGCGCTACGCACGGTGGGTCCGATGGGGTATTCATATGGATATTAAAGTCCCCCATTATGATTATATTATCGGCATGTGTCACTAGATCAGCAACGAACTGTGAGATGGGGCTGCTTATCAGAGGTAACCATATCAACCCAGATATCAATAGTATTAGGGGCACTGTAGACTTTAATCGGCTGTAGCAATTGTATGTAACAAAGGGGAAAATAGTATTACGTTGTTTATATTGATACACGGTGTTGTATTACATAGTGCTCCACACTTTTTGTAACACTCAAATTACAACCAAGAATGTTTGAACTTTTTGCCCAGGATTTCGTATTTTGCCACAGTTATCGTACACCCAAGAATTGCTTAAATACTGACAAAAACCCAGCAAGCTCGTTGATTATAGTATGTTTTGTTAGTTTGCCTACAATCTAGCTAGTGTGTTTCATTCTAATTAATTGGGGACGGCGTGGCGAAGTTGGGAGAGTGGCCGTGCCAGCAATCTGAGGGTTACTGGTTCATACCCCCCCTTCCACCATCCTAGTCACGTTCGTTGTGTCCTTGAGCAAGACACTTCACCCTTGCTCCTGATGGATCCTGGTTAGCACCGTGCATGGCAGCTCCCGCCATCAGTGTGTGAATGGGTGAATGTGGAAATAGTGTCAAAATGCTTTGAGTTCCTTAAAAAAGGTAGAAAAGCGCTATACAAGTATAACCAATTTTTTTTAACCATTTTAATTAAATTACCATACCCTACCATAACAACTTTATTGTTTAAAGCCCCTGAATGTCGAAATACTTTCAAAGCGCTTTGGGCTCCTTAAAAAGAAGTAGAAAAGCGCTATACAAGTACAACCCATTTACCATTATTTACCGTTTACTTTAAAAACAACCACAGTTGAAGAACACATTTGTACACCACAAAGAAATAAAGGCAAAGGACAGACTTAATAAAATTAAATTTAAAACAGAAGTAAAAAACACATTGAAATAGCAAATACAAATTACCCTATAAAAAACTTTTAAAAAGTTAAAAACAGTTAAAAAAGTTAAAAGTTAAAAACAGTTTAAAGTCTCATGCAGGGTTAAAAGCCAGTGAATAAAAATGGGTTTTAAGAAGGGTCTTAGAAATAGCCAAAGAAGGGGCCTGTCCCACACGGAGAGGGAGATCGTTACAGAGTTTGGAATTGAACAAATTTATGGTAAAAATCCTTCAAAGAGCATGAAAATGTAAAAAAGTATTGGTGACACTTTTGCTTCCTGCAATATCGTTGTTTTTTATTTACTTAGAAGTGGATCCATTGTCGTTAATATTCTTTACTTAAAACTACTGTTGTTTAATATCAAATCGCACGTTTAAAAAAATAAAAAATAAAAAAAGGGGGATCAATACTAACATTTTCAGTTTTCGACTAACCCGACTGTTTTTATAAATGAGTCCTCCTAGTATTCGAGGGATTTTATGACTTGCTGAAAGGTACCTTAACAGGACTGTAACAAGTACCCAAATCCATATTTGTGTCCAAAAAACTGTTGTTGTTTTTTGAGGGGTGGGTTTTGGTTTCCAAATCACTCACCTGAACTGGCTCCATAGTGCTTGAGCTGTGAAGGATTTGGGGATAGCGTGGCATCTTCAGGTTTATCACGAAGCTAATATACTTTTCAGCGGGACATGTCGCCATGGTAACCCATGCTGTAGCCCTAACCCGCTTTGCAGTGGGTTAAGACGCCTACTGACATTTTTTTTTTTTTTTACGGAATGAACCATCACAGTACCTCAGAGATCACACGGACCCCTGTGAATGAAGTGGGGGGAAACAAAATATTGAATGGTAAAAACTCACCGCTTGCACCTGCTTTCCTATAATCTCCTAATATGGGGAGGGGGGGGGGTCCTAGTGCGGGTCAATGACATGCTGTCAAAAAAAAGGGACATTTTGGATTTATTTTGTAGTTTTGGCGGAGAGAAGTAGTTGGAGCACAATTCGTACTCTGCTTTACAGAAAATTACAAGCAGGCAGAAATTGAAATAAAATAATCGTAAAAATAATCATAATTAAAATCTTGGATGTCTATCAGCAAACGTTGCAATGTACTTTAACACTAGAATAATCAGATATTTTTCCTCCCCTTGGAATTAATAATTTTATTGGGGCCAATAAACTTTCAGCTGGCATTTTAAAATCATCTGGAATTTCATTACCTCATTCAACATGCATTCGTTAGAGTGCATAATCTGATTGTACCTTTTTATTCATTGATCCCCCTGTAAATGAAGGGTTTACATGTCTACAGCAATGATAATACACGGGGACCCATTTATACGGACGCCTCTTGGACGGGCCGACTGATGCACAAGTCTTTCTTCCAGTGGATAACCATCTAAAAAAGGGATTTGTAGAAAATGGCCACGCTTTTATTCTGACACATTTGCACTTATCGGTGAAGAAGTCACTGTGTGTACGTTTTAATGCTGTAATACCAGACGCTGTTGTCATTATGCCGCTAAGGATAATAATGAAGTCATCAATTCTACAACATATATCAACAAACAGACCAACATTCCATGGAAATGATAAATTATGTTATATAATTAATTTTGGTGATGAAAGTGAATTAAACGTCTAAATTTTTTTATATTTTTTAAATTAATAATAGGAAATTAGGAATACTGTGGACCAGGACAAGATGACTTAAGCTGACTTAAACAGGTTCCAAAGTGAAGTGAAGTGAATTATATTTATATAGCGCTTTTTTTTTCTAGTGACTCAAAGCACTTTTACATAGTAAAACCCAATATTTAAGTTACACTTAAACCAGTGTGGGTGGCACTGGGAGCAGGTGGGTAAAATGTCTTGCCCAAGGACACAACGGCAGTGACTAGGATGGCGGAAGCGGGGATCGAACCTGGAACCCTCAAGTTGCTGGCTCGGCCACTCTACAAACCGAGCTACACCGCCCACCAATGTTATTGTATCATATACAGTACTACTTTTCTGGTCACTACCACAAAAGAAACAACATGAATTCTTAAAGGGCCTCTTTGATGCAGACAACTTTGGGTCCTATTCCATCGTTCTGAGCCTAAAAATTATGTAGACCGGTAAAATTCCCCCCCCCCCCAAGTAGACACAAGAGTGACTTTAGACTTGCTTTTTAACAAGTTCCAGCACAGTTTGGAACGCCCACTTTTAACTCCAAAATGTGGGCAGGCCTGCTGACGTCGTACTAGGGTTGTACGGTATACCGATATTAAGTACTGTGGTACTAATGAATCATAAACAGTACTATACTGCCTTGAAAAAAATATTGCTTACATTTATAAAAATAAAAATAAACATTTTACTGCAAGACGGCTCGCCGTTGACACGTAGTGACACTGCTGGTTTAACGAACAAAGGAGCATGTTCAGCACGCACACCCAGGAAAAACTTACAAGCAACACGTTTTGTCGACAGAAATTTGGAACATCCCATAGGTGCGCAGGCTAATTGGGAACAGGTGGGTGCCATGATTGGGTACAAAAACAGCTTCCATGAAATGCTAAGTAATTCACAAACAAGGACGGGGTGAGGGTCACCACTTTGTAAGCAAATTGTCAAACAGTTTTAGAACAACATTTCTCAACGAGCTATTGCAAGGAATTTAGGGATTTTACCATCTACGGTCCGTAAAATCATCAAAAGCTTCGGAGAATCTGGAAAAATCACTGCACGTAAGCGATGATATTATGGACCTTTGAACCCTCAGGCGGTACTGCATCAAAAACCGACCATAGTGTGTAAAGGATATCATCACATGGGCTCAGGAACACTTCATAAAACCACAATCAGTAACTACAGTTGGTCGCTACATCTGTAAGTGCAAGTTAAAACTCTACTATGCAAAGCAAAACCCATTTATCGACAACACCCAGAAACGCCATTGGCTTCGCTGGGCCCGAGCTCATCTAAGATGGACTAATGCAAAGTGGAAAAGTGTTCTGTGGTCTGATGAGTCCACATTTCAAATTATATTTGGAAACTGTGGACACGGTGTCCTCCGGAACAAAGAGGAAAATAACCATCTGGATTGTTATAGGCGCTGAGTTCAAAAGCCAGCATATGTGATGGTATGGGGGTGTATTAGTGCCCAAGGCATGGGAAACTTACACATCTGTGAAGGCACCATTAATGCTAAATGGTCCATACAGGTTTTGGAGTAACATATGTTGTCTTCCAAGCAACATTATCATGACCGCCCCTGCTTATTTCAGCAAGACAATGCCAAGCCACGTGTTACAACAGCGTGGCTTCGGAGTAAGAGTGCGGGTACTTTGCTGGTCCGCCTGCAGTCCAGACTTGTCTCCCATCGAAAATGTATGGCGCATTTTGAAGCGTAAAATAAAACAGCGGAGACCCCGGACTGTTGAATGACTGAAGCTCTACATAAAACAAGAATGGGAAATAATTCCACTTTCAAAGCTTCAACAATTAGTTTCCTCAGTTCCCAGACGTTTATTGAGTGTCGTTAAAAGAAAAGGTGATGTAACACAGTGGTGAACACGCCCTTTCCCATCTACTTTGGCACGTGTTGTAGCCATGAAATTCTAAGTCAATTATTATTTTCAAATACAAAGTAAGTTTATTAGTTTGAAAATCAAATATCTTGTCTTTGTAGTACATTCAACTGAATATGGGTTGAAAAGGATTTGCAAATCATTGTATTCTGTTTATATTTACATCTAACACAATTTCCCATCTCATATGGAAACAGGGTTTGTATTATGCAGTTTGTAACTAAAGTTAAAGTACCAATGATTGTCACACACTGTGTGGTGAAATTTGTCCTCTGCATTTGACCCATCCCCTTGTTCACCCCCTGGGAGGTGAGGGGAGCAGTGTGCAGCAGCAGTGGCCACGCCCAGAATTAATGTTTGGTGATTTAACCCTCAATTCCAACGATTGATGCTGAGTGCCAAGCAGGGAGGTAATGGGTCCCATTTTTATAGTCTTTGGTATTACTCGGCCGGGGTTTGAATTCACAACCTACCGATTTCAGGGCGGACCCTTTACACACTAGGCCACTAAAAGGGTCAGCCTGCATAAATTTCCAAAGTTTGGGAATATGAAGAAAGTATGGACCTCTGCAGTCAAATTGTCTCTTGAAAAATTGGAGGGACCAAGCGAGAGGAGATTAATTTACAGCCATCATTTTCATGATTCAAAATTTGAAGAAGGGTTTTAGTCTGAGTCTGGATGAGAAAAATGAAAAGTACAAATGTGATCCCAAACATCAGAGAACGGCAAACAAGTGAAACAGAAGGTCAGCTGATAGTATTCAATTTTGTGTCCTCTTCTACTGATGTTTTCCTCAAGCTGTTCGAAAGCATGAGCGTTCCAGTTACAGTTATTTAAACTAATTGATATAATGGGAACTTATTGCTTTATTTATTTTCAGGAGCAAAAAGTACATAAAGAGAACTTGTCCAAAGTGCGGCCAGAGGGCTATTTGTGGTCCGCAGAACATTTTATATCATCCTGTAGCATATTGTAAAAAAATAGAAAAGAATAATAATCATTATAGCTGAGATAGGCACCAGCGCCTCCCGCGACCCCAGAGGGAATAAGCGGTAGAAAATGCATGTACGGATGGATTAATCAAAACATAATTTGGTTTGAGAACCAAACGAATAAAAAAAAAAGCTGCAAAAATATTATCATAGCATGCATTGGATGTAAGGCTTATTCCAAGGTTGACAGCATTAACAATGATTATAATACTCTTGATGGTCTCTGTAAGGTATTTAACCGGAATATAATTTTTAAATGCCTAAAATAAATATATATTACCTGTGAATACTGCAGAGATAGTTTATATTTAAAAACAAAAAAACAAAGAGATTAAAGACACATTTTTTTAAATCAGGCTTAAATTGATGTTATTCTTAGGTTTTTTATTAGAAAATGATTTTTGTTATTTTTTATTGTATGTATTATTACTACTAGTATTCTCTCAATGTTACGTTCTTATTAAATTATCAATGTGTTATTTTATTGAAGTTTTGCATATATTTTGTTTCATACTATTTTTTTTTAGATGGTGTTAATTTTAGTTATTCTTCAGTGTGAACGCCTCAAAGTTGGTGTTTTTCTCCACTCTCAACGCCATGCCATGCCATGATTTGTTTTGTTTTGCGTGTGCGTGCGTGTGTGTGTGTGTGTGTGTGTGTGCGCGCGCGCGTGCATGTGTGTGTGTGTGTGTGTGTGTGTGTGTGTGTGTGTGTGTGCGCGCGTGCGTGCGTGTGTGCGTGTGTGCGTGGGATCTGAAAGGCCAAAGTCCTGCGCTTAAAATCCTGAATGACCTGTAAGCACTTCCATGTGGTACAGTTGACCTCGCTTATGTCCACAATCTGTCGACTGTATATCGACTAACTCTTCAGTCCCGGTCAAACGTGTTTACTTTATTGCTGAATAGTGCCCGTTTAAGCCATTATTTGGGCGCATTTTTTTGAAAAATCAGTCTGTTTATGAAAACATGTATTATAATGATGTCGTCATTTCATCATTTTTGCTAAGCAGAGTGAAACGACTACAGCAACATTATTATATTAATAAATCATGTCTAGACTCTTTAATTACACAAGGATTGCATATTCAGTGCCAAGTAAGCTTCAAAATAAAAGCATGGAAGTATTAACTTGGATGTTACCACAGCAACTAGTACACATTTGATTTATTTTAGATTGTTAGCTACAGTGACAAAGATTAGCACATGTACTTTGTTATTGTAGTCAAGACAAACAAAAAAAATGAATGTGGCATCTATGGTGGATAATATATTAATATATCACATGAAAGCAAACAAATCTTTATTTAAAAAAAATGTGCACACAGAGGAACACCATGTCAACATGTCAAAAATAATTTATGTATTTTGCCAAAGTCATAAATATATTTGCAAACAATGATTAGTTTTGGTTTCAGTTAGGTTGACATCATCAGTAAGCCATTCCAGAGGGTGTCGACACAATCAGGTTGCACTGCACTGGCTATTGGCGTACATTGGTAATGTTGTGAGTCATTTCTGTTCTTCTGTCTAAAATATATACATATTTTTATATTGTTCATTAAGGGCTTCACGGTGGAAGAGGGGTTAGCGTGTCTGCCTCACAATACGAAGGTCCTGAGTAGTCAAGGTTCAATCCCGGGCTCGGGATCTTTCTGTGTGGAGTTTGCATGTTCTCCCCGTGAATGTGTGGGTTCCCTCTAGGTACTCCGGTTTCCTCCCACTTCCAAAGACATGCACCTGGGGATAGGTTGATTGGCAACACTAAATTGGCCCGAGTGTGTGAATGTGAGTGTGAATGTTGTCTATCTGTGTTGGCCCTGCGATGAGGTGGCAACTTGTCCAGGGTGTACGGCGCCTTCCGCCCGATTGTAGCTGAGATAGGCACCAGCGACCCCAAAGGGAATAAGCGGTAGAAAATGGATGGATGGATATATTCATCAACATAGAACAACAATGTAAATATGCCGGAATTGGCACAAAAGCTAATTTACTACTATGATTACATCAATATTTTTTGGCATCACAACATGTTCATTCGGGAGTGGGGTGAGGGGGTGTTTTGTATATTATGTTTATAAACTCGGGAAATATGTCCCTGGACACATGATGACTTTGAATATGACAATGTATGATCCCGTAACTACTTGGTACCGGATTGATACCCAAATTTGTGGTATCATCAAAAACTAATACTAAGAATAAATAGATAATTTTTTTGTGTAGATAACCATATGTGTGAATGCTTTGGAGCATTGAATGTTGAAATGGTTTGAATGTTGAAGAGTTTGAATTTCCAGGAAAACGGGATTTTGGTTTGAAACTTGGGAAAGTGTTAGTTTCATTGTCTAGGATGAGTGGAATGTGTGAATGCTTTGAATCATTCACACAATAATAATAATAATAAATAGATACATTTTGGTGTAGAGAACCATGTGTGTGAATGTTTTCAAGCATTGCCACGATAAGTTGAATAAATAGGTGAATTTTGGTGTAGAAAACCAAATGTGTGAATGCTTTGAGGGATTCACACAATAAATCTAATGAATAGATTAACTTTGGTGTGGAAAACCATATGTGTGAATGCTTTGGAGCATTTAATATTGAAATAGTTTGAATGTCGAAGAGTTTAAGTTTCCAGGGAAATGGGAATTTCGTTTGGAACTTGGGAAAGTGTTAGTTTCAATGTTCAGGATGAGAGGAATGTGTGAATGCTTTGGAACATACAAACAATAATAAGTAGGTGAATGTTGGTGTAGAAAACCATGTATGTGAATGCTTTGGAGCATTCACACAATAAGTTGAAGAATAAATAGATTGATTTTGGTGTAGAAAACCATGTGTGTGAATGCTTTGGCGCATTCACACAATACATTGAAGAATAAATAGATGAATTTTGGTGTAGACAATCATGTGTGTGAATGCTTTGGAGTATTCACACAATAAGTTGACAAAAAATTGGATTAATTGTGTGTAAAAAACCATTCACACAATAAGTTGAAGAATAGATTAATTTTGGTGCAGAAAACCAGGTGTGTGAATACTTTGCAGCATTCACACAATAAGTTGACGAATAAATAGATTGTGTGTAGAAAACCATGTGTGTGAATGCTTTGGAACATTCACACAATAAGTTGAAGAATGAATAGAATAATTGTGGTGTAGAAAACCGTATGTTTGAATGCTTTGGAGCATTGAATTTTGAAATAGTTTGAATGTCGAAGAGTTTAAGTTTCCAGGATTATGGGAATTGGGTTTGGAACTTGGGAATATGTTAGTTTCAATGTCCAGGATGAGTGGAATGTGTGAATGCCTTGGAACATTCACACAATAATAATAATAAATAGATGAATGTTGGTGTAGAAAACCATGTATATGAATGCTTTGGAGTATTCACACAATAAGTTGAAGATTAAATAGATTGATTTTGGTGTAGAAAACCATGTGTGTGAATGCGTTGGCACATTCACACAATACATTGAAGATTAAATGGATGCATTTTGGTGTGGACAACCATGTGTGTGAATGCTTTGAGCATTCACACAGTAAGTTGACGAATAAATAGATTAATTGTGTGAAGAAAACCATGTGTGTGAATGCTTTGGAGCATTCACACAGTAAGTTGACGAATAAATAGATTAATTGTGTGAAGAAAACCATGTGTGTGAATGCTTTGGAGCATTCACACAATAATTTGACAGACAAATATATGACTTTTGGTGTAGAAAACCATGTGTGTTAATGTTTTGGCCCATTCACACAATACATTGAAGAATACAAAGGTGAATTTGGTGTAGACAACCAATCAATCAATCAATCAATATTTATATAGCCCTAAATCACAAATGTCTCAAAAGGACTTGACAAACCACTACGACTATGACATCCTCGGAAGAACCCACATAAGGGCAAGGAAAACTCACACCCAGTGGGCAAGGAGAACTCACACCCAGTGGGACGCCAGTGACAATGATGACTATGAGAACCTTGGAGAGGACCTCATATGTGGGCTTCTAGGGGACCGAAAGCAATGGATGTCAAGCGGGTCTAACATGATACTGTGAAAGTTCAATCCATGGTGGCTCCGACACAGCCACGAGAGTTCAGTTAAAAGCGGATCCAAGACAATAGCGAGTCCCATCTACAGGAAACCATCCCAAGCGAAGCCGGATCAGCAGCGTAGAGATGTCCCCAACCGATACACAGGTGAGCGATCCATCCTGGGTCCCGACTCTGAACAGCCAGTACTTCATCCATGGCCATTGGACCGGACCCCCTCCACAAGGGAGGGGGGGACAGAAGAGAAAAAGAAAAGAAGCGGCAGATCAACTGGTCTAAAAAGGAGGTATATTTAAAGGCTAGGGTATGAAAATGAGTTTTAAGGTGAGACTTAAATGCTTCTACTGAGGTAGCATCTCGAACTGTTACCGGGAGGGCATTCCAGAGTACTGGAGCCCGAACGGAAAACACTCTATAGCCCGCAGACTTTTTTTGGGCTTTAGGAATCACTAATAAGCCGGAGTCCTTTGAACGCAGATTTCTTGCCGGACATATGGTACAATACAATCGGCAAGATAGGATGGAGCTAGACCGTGTATTAATTTATACATAAGTAGTAAAACCTTAAAGTCACATCTTAAGTGCACAGGAAGTCAATGCAGGTGAGCCAGTACAGGGGTAATGTGATCAAACTTTCTTGTTCTTGTCAAAGGTCTAGCAGCCGCATTTTGTACCAACTGTAATCTTTTAAAGCTAGACATGGGGAGACCCGAAAATAATACGTTACAGTAGTCGAGATGAGACGTAACAAACGGATGGATAATGATCTCCGCGTCGTTAGTGGACAAAATGGTGCAAATTTTAGCGATATTACGGAGATGAAAGAAGGCCGTTTTAGTAACGCTTTTAATGTGTGACTCAAAGGAGAGAGTTGGGTCGAAGATAATACCCAGATTCTTTACAGAGTTGCCTTGTTTAATTATTTGGTTGTCAAATGTTAAAGTTGTATTATTAAATAGAGGTCGGTGTCTAGCAGGACCGATAGTCAGCATTTCCGATTTTTTGGCGTTGAGTTGCAAAAACTTAGCGGACATCCATTGTTTAATTTCATTAAGACACGCCTCCAGCTGACTACAATCCGGCGTGTTGGTCAGCTTTAGGGGCATGTAGAGTTGGGTGTCATCAGCATAACAGTGAACGCTAACACCATATTTGCGTATGACGTCACCTAGCGGCAGCATGTAGATGTTGAAGAGTGCAGGGCCAAGGACTGAACCCTGCGGAACTCCACACGTTACCTTAACATAGTCACAGCTTACACTGTTATGGGAGACGCACTGCACCCTGTCAGTAAGATAAGAGTTAAACCAAGACAGGGCTGAGTCTGACATACCAATTCGTGTTTTGATACGCTCTAATAAAATATTATGATCGACGATATAAGCAGCGCTAAGATCGAGGAGCAGCAACAATCAATCGTTAGCAATAGATCATTAGTCATTTTTGCGAGGGCTGTCTCCGTAGAGTGATTTGCCCTGAAACCGGATTGAAAGGTTTCACATAGATTGTTAGACACTAAGTGTTCATTTAGCTGCTCTGCAACAATTTGTTCGAGGAGTTTCGAAATAAAGGGAAGGGGAGACACTGGTCGACAGTTTACCATGAGGTCAGGATCGAGGTTAGGTCTTTTAAGGAGAGGATGAATAACCGCTTTTTTGAATGCTAGGGGAACAGTGCCCGAGGAAAGTGATAAGTTTATAATATTTAGCACTGATGGACCTAATAATACAAAGAGCTCCTTGATAAGTTTCCCAGGAAGTGGGTCAAGTAAACATGTTGTTTGTTTTATTCCATTTACACGTTGTAACAATTCTTCTAATGTTATTTCATCAAAACGAGAGAAACTAATTTGGATATTTGCAGTATCCGCCGTATATACAGTCGTATCAGTGTTAATATAACCCAGTGGTAGCTGGGACGCATTGTCTTTAATCTCCTTTCTAATAAGTTAAATTTTCAATTTCAAAACCATGTGTGTGAATGCTTTGGAGCAGTCACACACATGGTTTTCTGGAGCATTCACACAATAAATTGACAATATATGAATTTCGGTGTAGAAAACCATGTGTGTGAATGCTTTGGAGCATTCACACAATAAATTAACGAATAAATGTATGAATATTGGTGTAGAAAACTATGTGTGTGAATGCTCCAAAGCATTCACACAATAAATTGACAAATAAATATATGAATTTTGGTGTAGAACACCATGTGTGTGAATGCTTTCGCGTATTCACACAATACATTGAAGAATAAATAGATTCATTTTGGTGTAGACAACCATGTGTGTGAATGCTTTGGAGCATTCACACAATAAATTAACAAATAAATATATGGATATTAGTGTAGAAAACTGTGTGTGAATGATTTGGAGCATTCACACAATAAATTAACAAATAAATATATGGATATTAGTGTAGAAAACTGTCAGTGAATGCTTTGGCGCATTCACACAATACATTGAAGAATAAATAGATGAGTTTTGGTGTAGACAACCAAGTGTGTGAATGCTTTGGAGCATTCACACAATAAATTGATGAATAAATATATGAATTTTGGTGTAGAAAACCATGTGTGTGAATACTTTGGAGCATTCACACAATTAATTGATGAATAAATATATGGATTTTGGTGTAGAAAACCATGTGTGTGAATGCTTTGGAGAATTCACACAATTAATTGATGAATAAATATATGGATTTTGGTGTAGAAAACCATGTGTGTGATTGCTTTGGAGCATTCACACAATTAATTGATGAATAAATATATGGATTTTGGTGTAGAAAACCATGTGTGTGAATACTTTGGAGCATTCACACAATTAATTGATGAATAAATATGTGGATTTTGGTGTAGAAAACCATGTGTGTGAATACTTTGGAGCATTCACACAATTAATTGATGAATAAATATATGGATTTTGGTGAAGAAAACCATGTGTGTGAATGCTTTGGAGCATTCACACAATAACCAGGGTAAAATCTGTATCGGCCAAATTTTAAGTGGTATGCCGGGACACACGTATGTACTGCACTGTTTTTTTGCAGTTATCAGATGAATGATCTAAGAAGATGGAACTACAATAAAGGGGGTAAAAACTCTCCCTTACCAAATATCATCACAACACAATATATTTAAACTTCCTGTGTCACTCCTTTTTTTTTTTTTTTTGACAAACTCCCAGTGACAAGTCTGGCTTGACTACAAAAGGTTAGCAGATCTGACTGTCAATAGGGTCTGGTGAGTGGGAGGAGACATGGAGGTGAGGTGGATAGTGATTGGGAGGAGGCGCTTTGAGAGAAAGAGATACTTTGATATTTCGGAATGTAAGGAGGGTGAATGTGGAGAACTGGAGGTTGGGGATCTAATTACCGGGCCATAATTGGGGGCTGGGGAATAGGGTTGCCGTCCTCTCAACTCGCTGCAGATCAATTATGTTAAGAGAACATCTGTAAGTAGAGCTTAATGAGGTCCATTAGAGCAACATGCGCTGCCTTCCCTAACGGTGCTTGTCAGCTTCTAGGATGAGCTGGAGTGTGCTGCTGACTGGGGACCTGCTGGAGGGGCTTAAATAGCAGAGCCGGGCTCGACTTCTCAACCAGTCAGACGGCAGTGGCGAGGAGTCCGGGACTGGAAGCTGGAGTTAGAGGACGCCAGGAAGTTAGACTCGTCTTCAACAAACCCCTGTCTGCACTTCAAGGTATGTGTTCACACTTCAAATCCCCCCTTTTTGGGGGGGAGGGGGACGTGCGTAAAACGTGCGTAAAAGTCGGATGGAACGGCGCGGCGAGGCTAAATAGTCGGAGTAAAATGGAATTAGTCATGCAAATAGACAGGCGGTGTGCGTTGTGTGTTTACGTCGCCGCGCCTCCGTCCTCCATCCGCGCGGAGGATGAGTAATTGGCGGAACGCGTGTGAGTGAAAGGCGGGTGGAAGGTGGCGGCAGCCTCGCACACTCTGCAGCAAATTGCGTGATTACCCGTGATAGGCCGACTTGGAATAATTCAATCCATGACAAAACCTAATTACGGCCAGGTAATACCCCTGTCAGCTTTAATGCATCTCATCACTCATAATGGCGCGCCAAGAGCATTTTATGACCCATCTCATTATCCCGGCTTTTTTTTTTTTCTTTTTTTGGGAGGCAAGGAGGGGCCTCAAACCCTGCATGTCTCCTCAGCATCACAATGTTTTCATGGGGTGACTTATCTGGCTTCTGGAGACATTATTTACTTGACTTGTGTACAATCAGAAGATAAGTGGTCATTTGAATAAAAATACACAACATCACTGTACTTATTTGTTGTCTTCGTAGCTGAATTTACTGTATATACATATACTGTAATCACTACAACATTCTATTTGGAATGTGGACAAGAGAGAAAGTATTCTAAAAGTTGTTCTGCGTATTTAATGTGGAGCCGATAACTTGCAGGGCGCTTAATCGAATGTCGAAAAGACATACAGGCAAATATTATAAATCTTGAGTGACATTTTTTGTCAAAAATGTGCATATTTAAATATATAGCACAAGTAGGGAGTAGGGCTTCACGGTGGCAGAGGGGTTAGTGTGTCTGCCTCACAATACGAAGGTCCAGCAGTCCTGGGTTCAATCCTAGGCTCGCGATCTTTCTGTGTGGAGTTTGCATGTTCTCCCCGTGAATGCGTGGGTTCCCTCCGGGTACTCCGGCTTCCTCCCGCTTCCAAAAACATGCACCTTGGGATAGGTTGATTGGCAACACTAAATTGGCTCTAGTGTGTGAATGCGAGTGTGAATGGTGTCTGTCTATCTGTGTTGGCCCTGCGAAGAGGTGGCGACTTGTCCAGGGTATACTCCGCCTTCCGCCCGATTTTACCTGAGATAGGCGCCAGCGCCCCCCGCGACCCCAAAAGGGAATAAGCGGTAGAAAATGGATGGATGGAAGTAGAGAGTACCAGTCTAATAGTGAAATATCGCCATCTTGTTAAGGTATACAGTACCAATGGGGTGCATGATACCCTTGTGTGTACCATCTGATGGCTACTATACTGTGTGATGTGGATTTGGATTAAAAAAATGTTGCACTTTATATACCTCTGCACTTTAAATGATGTTGCTAAAACACTGCAACTCTCCCTTCTTCTCTATGTATCGCATTTTAAATTGCTTTTCATTATGTCATTATAATGTGTTGGTGTATTTTTAATATTGTGTCATTTTAATCGGGGATGCTAAATGTGCCATAAAAAGGACGACAGATGGAAATTTGCATGGTGCTAAATCTGGTGCCGCCGTCTTTTTTAATGTAACTGCACATTGTCCATCAAATAAACAAACACAATAACAGCTATATAAAACCAGTACAGTAGTTAAGTGACTTTTGTGGCAGGAAAATATTTTACAGTATTTCAATATATTGCAAATAGCCTATATACTGCTTACTAAAAATGTGACATTTGACTATATTCATTTTCAATTTGTAGCTCAATTAAGTCTGCAGAAGAACAATCGAATGTCGATAAGACACGCCTTACTACAGCCCTCCCTCGTTTATCGCGGTTAATTGGTTCCAAACATGACCAAATAGGAATCAAATATTTTCATAACATTTTTACTACCTTCTAAACCCATCCATCCATCCATTTTCTACCGCTTATTCCCTTTGGGGTCGCGGGGGGCGCTGGTGCCTATCTCAGCTACAATCAGGCGGAAGGCGGTGTACACCCTGGACAAGTCACCACCTCATCGCAGGGCCAACACAGATAGACAGACAACATTCACACTCACATTCACACAGTAGGGCCAATTTAGTGTTGCCAATCAACCTATCCCCAGGTGCATGTCTTTGGAAGTGGGAGGAAGCCGGAGTACCCGGAGGGAACCCACACATTCACGGGGAGGACATGCAAACTCCACACAGAAAGATCCCGACTTCTCAGGACCTTCGTATTGTGAGGCAGAAGCACTAACCCCTCTTCCACCGTGAAGCCTTACCTTCTAAACAAAGACTGTAATATTATGACAGCCCTTTAGACATCAAATAAAACCATTTTGTCACCTTTACACTCTTTTAACCCCATTTAATAATGCTGCCTGAGGCTGAGCCAATCAGTGCCACGCTACTGAAACGTGCGCTTCGATTGGTTTGGTCTCCTCTGATCTCCAATACTGCTACAGTATTGATATTACAATAATAAAGCACAAATATTCAATCTTTGTAAGTCGAGTGACATTTTTTACTATTTTGTCTTTACCTATTCCAGTGATTCTCAAACTGTGGTATGTGCACCACTAGTGGTACATGGGCTCTATCTAGTGGTGTGATAAATAAATCCCTTTAGTATAGTACAGCGTTTTATTTTCCTATATTCAAATAGTGTTATTGTTTAAACTGCATGTGTGTAATGTTACAGTGGCCAAAAATATATATTTGTAAATAAAACCTTTGCTTTTAATGAATAATTGGGCCTACTACGTTACTGTATTTTGATGACGGTCAATATGGTGGTACTTTTTCTGAGGCGTATTTGTTGAAAAAACTGACAACCACAGATCTATTCAATTTGGAGGCCAAATAAGTTGCGAGGATTGTCAAAAAGATGGATTTTTAGTGACTTTTTTTTCGGCATAATACTTCATCAAAAGACAAAAAAAAGTGTATTAATGTAGCACAAATGTACACATGTACAAAAGTTGATTGATTTTTTTTTTTTTTTACTATTTATGCAATTTATTTAATTTGGAGTGTCATGGAGTCCACAGAATGCTCAATCGATTGACAAAAAGAATGTTTTGATGGAAGTGATGGAGTTTTTCAGAATCAAAATCAAACAATTGCCATTGTTTGAGAACGGGTTCACAAACTAGTATTTTTTTGGTACAACCGTGCAACATAAAAAACAAAACAGAATACGTAAAAAAAAAAAGAGCTCTAACTGAATTAGCAGATCTCTGTTCATGTGTCTGATGGTTTTTGATAAGCGATGTTTCGGTTCTCAAACTAAGCATTGGTTTGATATATTTTTTTTGTTGTTTTTCAAACTTTAAGAGAATTTTTAGTCACTTGTTTCATGTTGAAAAGTGTATTGTCTTTGTGCTGCTGTGGGGAAGTACATTATGAGGAGGAGGAGGAGGAACTTTAGGAGTTGTGCAGAATTGAGCTCACTTTTTGACACACTTCTTTTTGGTCCGCTTTTAGTAGAAACGTGAATTGCTTGATGACATTTTGATCGATTGATTAATTGAGACGTTTGACATCTTAAATAATTGAATCCATGTAATGCTTTAAATAGGCAAATGGATGGCACAAAAAGCCAAAAAGCTTGTTTCCATTGGAGTGCATTATATATATATTCATCACATTTGACACATTCAAAAAAATATATATAAATATACTATAACCACATAAACCTGCTTGATGCTTCGGAAAGTTGCTGGAAATCAATTTTGGTGCAGATCAGGTAGAGGTTGAGCTGAGCCAGGATTTTAATGGCAGTTTTTTTTTTTCATGAGAGTCTTGAATTTGGGGGCGAGGTCCGAGGAACTCCCTCTGGTGTAGTACCTATGAGCATCATTTTGGTGTAATAGTTGGTCTGGTACTTAGGGACAGTTTCTCGGAGTATTTTGAGCACCAGGCACATTGAAAATTGGTGTACTCTTTCCTCAACATCTGCACTTTTACAATCCCCGCTTTATTGACATTTCTTGTTTTTTTCGTCGGCACTGTTGCAAAAAAACGGCGATCGTGCGAAACTGCCGGGATTAGAAGGTGTATACAAGGGAGAGGAGAAGCATCTCTTTGTCGGGCTATCATTCGCCTTCCCCTCTCTCTCGCTCTCTCGCTCTCTCGCTCTCTCTCTCTCTCTCTCTCTCTCTCTCTCTCTTACGCACACACACGCACACACACACACAGATCCACTGAGCGCAAAACGCCACACTCGCAGCTTCAGATCGGAACCTACACTTTTTTTTTTTTTTGTATTTGTATTTTCTCGTCGGCTGGACTGCACCCCCTCCCTCCAGCCTGATCTATAGATACATACATACATACAGTATATATGTGTGTATATATACACATAAATAAGCAAGCTGCTCTCCTGGACCTGCTGGTGCATGGTGCATGCTGCTGAAGCGGCTCAACAAATGCAGAAAAGGGACAAAAGTTTCGGTAAGGCGTCTTTTCTTGCGGCTTTTTGTGCTCGAGTGCTTGCGTTGAATGTGTTTGCTGCAACCCCGCACAGTTGATCCGACCTGCTGCTGCAAGAAACAATCTCTTTTTTTTCACCCACCACCGAAAAAGGCGTCGAAATGAGCGCTTAGAGTCAGTGCACGTGTATTGGCTTTTAGCAGCACCGCGCTGCCATGGCAACAGTAATTCAAACCGATAGCAGTGATAATGCGCCTGTCCGCGGTCCTTCCTCCGGTGACGGTGCATATGTGGCCGGGGAAGCGCAGCGGCTTCAGTCCGCAATGAGAGCGGAGAAAAGCGGCTGTAAGCCAAGGGAGGATAGGTCGCCAAACAGGAGAGGTGGGCGATACTGAACATTTTAGTGTCGATCCAATACCAAGTAAAGCTATGACCAGTCTTGTCAATACTGATACTTTTTTTCTTTTTTTTTTACTAGAACATTTGTTAAACGTGTTTATAATCAGGATAAAACACAGGACAAAACTATTGTGGATTTCAAAATCAATAACAATGTGACAATGTTAACACAAAAACTAAAATAAAGACAAAAAAAAATGGAATAAAAAAATGATAAAAAGCTAAAGTGAACTGTAAAAAAAAAAAAAAAAAAACTTAAAAAAGTATCGATTTCAGCCTAAAAAGGTTGCATCTCAGTACAGGAAGCACATATTGTAGAAATAGATCATGTTTTCTGTTTCAAAATGTAAATGTACTCTAGGTTACTAAAAATATATTTTTGTAAAGAGTACTTCAATGTACTGATGCTGCGGTTGCTTGTCGTCAGTAAACACGTCGATTTCATCATTAGTTTTAATCAGGTCTTTCATAAACTATAATGTCAACATTTGGATCGAGCAGTGTCGAATGACACCAATATTGGCGATAGTAGTACTTGAAATAGCTAAGCGTCATTGAATGAGTTTGCCTTCAATTGATTATAATCAGAAAAAAACACAGGGCAATGATATTAGATACATTTTTAAAATCAATAATAATGTGTGCAATACTGACACACACAATACAACAGAAGCACAGAATAAAAACAAATAGTTGTAAAAAAAAAGAAGAAAAAAGTATGATAAAAGCAGCAGAAAACTAACAAATCTGTAATGTCTATTTCATAACTATATAGTCTCAATCATTCAATTAGGCGACGACTTCCGCCCAAATGCTGCTGAGATAGGCTCCAACCCCTGCGATCCCAAAAGGGACAAGCAGTAGAAAATGGTTGGATGGATAGTTTCAATCCGATCTGCCATTAGCTAATTGTCAACATTAGGAACGACCCACACTGAAAATGTGAATATTGATATCATACCAAAATGCCGAGAACGACAGTTCAAAGGGTTAAAGATCATTAAATGATTTTTCCTTCAATCGATTAAAATCAGACTAAAACACAGGACTAAAATTGTGGATAAACATCTGTTTTATCAACGTCCTTATTTGTCAACGCACAGAAAAATAGGACAATTTCATACGGGCAAACATTGCGCGTAGGTTTGCATATTTTCAAGGAACAAAGTACCAAAACAAAGACCCGGTAGATACTGCACAATGGCTCACTATAGGGCCAAATAAAATTGCGTGTTGTAGCACACTGTGTAGAAGACTCACGACAGTGTGACGTGTTGTGCCATAAAGTGCTGCCTATGGCGCATGCGTGTCATTGCATCACTTGCTGTAAATACAGCCCTGTGAGCAGTCCTTGGCTATAACACGAGTGCCAGCACTTTGGTAAAGAAGGTGAGGAACACGACTGAATCTAAGAAAGAACCTTGGCGAAACACGAAGGTGGCGTCCGATCCTCGCCGTCTTCACCAGTAAGAGTTTTCGATCCAGGTAAACGTCATCCGTCATTTATATGTATGTTGCATTGTTTTCTGCATGTCAAACTATTTTCTATTGTAAGGTATCTGGAACGGATTCATTGGACTTACAGGATTTCTTCTTGTGAAAAATTGCTTGAGTATTCAAACCTTTAAGAAGGGACAGAGAGAGTTGGCTTGCTTTGAAATCATTTGGCTGTTTATGATTATATGTGACACAGATATTCATTACAAAGAAGAGAAAACTGGAAAATATCGTGATCATCAAACTATTATCGATCCGACACTGGCACAACATTGGTATCAGTAATATCGGCATTTGTATCGGCCCTTCTAAACTGATATCATTAAGGCTGTGAGCAGCTGTGATTCCCCCTGTCCCTTTATGGAGGCTTTTGTTCGAGCACTCCGACCCCCTCTTGCACCGGCAATCGGAAGAGCGTGGTGGCCGAATTCCTGCCATGCTTCTCCGCTTCTTCTTTTCGAGTTGATTGCACAGTGAGAAGAAGGAAAAAAAAAAGAGGGGAGGGAGGGGAGTCTTTTGGTTTGGTAATGAGCAGCGACTTTGTAGTGTTAACGAGGCTGCAGGACGGCTCAGTGCAAGCTGAACAGGCGCGGCTGGAGGGGAGAGGAACCTGGGCGCCCCCGCTCTCTAAATCCAGCCAATTAACAAATCAACAGCCGCAACTCAGTGGAACAAATTATAGAAGCTCTCCGGCGCACCGCCGATGGATTTTGACTGCATGTGCACATCATGCAGGGACTAAAAACACATCTACTGCACTCATTTTCCAAGTTTTTTTCATTGTAGCCCATTGGGTTGAGTTTTTCCTTGCCCTGATGTGGGATCCGAGCCGAGGATGTCGTTTTGGCTTGTGCAACCCTTTGAGACACCCGTGATTTAGGGATGAACTTTGATTGATTGATTCAATGAATGCATTCATTAGGGACTGATAGCGCATGTTATGTCATGGCGGCCTAAAAAGGTTGCATCTCATGCACACAAAGCGGATATCGTAGAAAAAGATCATGTTTCTGATTCAAAATGTAAGTTTAGTGTAAGATACAACTTATTAAAAAGAGCCTTTTGTAAAAAGTACTTCAATGTACTGATGCTGTAGTTGCTCGTCTTCAGTACAAAAAGATGATCTCTATCACGTGCATGGCTCTTATTTAAAATATACATTAACTGTGTACCGTATTTCCTTGAATTGCCGCAGGGCATATAGTATGCGCCTGCCTTGAATTACTGCCGGATCAAACTCGCTTTGCAAAATAATTAACGCATGCTTATGTTACCACCTGGTCAAACTCAAAATGGAGGAGGCTGATTTCAATACCGGTAATTTGAAATTGCATAAAGGGTAAAAGATTAAGAGCTATTCAGTAGGATTTAAGGTCCAAGCTTATATTGCACTCAAATTTTTACTGCATGCCTTTGGTAAGTGCCGGAGTTAGAAGAGGTTTTAAAATAATTAGTGCATGCTTACTTTTACCGCATGCCTTTGGTAAGCGCAGGAGTGAGAAGAGGTTTTAAATTAATTAGCGCCCCGGCGGCAATTCAAGGAAATACGGTATGCTGTGCAGGGATTAAAAACAGAGAATTTTGGTTTTGGCCAAAATTGCATGTTAGTGGGATTTCAAAAAGGCCTGTTGGCACTCCGTGTCACAAAACGCTGACAATTGTAAAGTCAAATCATCCATCTGTCTATTTTTACCGCTTGTCCCTCTCGGTATCACAAGGGGAGCTGGAGCCTATCCCAGCTGCATTCGGGCGGAAGGCTGTGTACACCCTGGACAAGTCGCCACCTTATCCCCGGTCAACACAGAAAGACAACCTTCACACTCTAGGGCCTATTTAGCACTGCCAATCAGCCTAACCCCATTTGGTTCTTTTGAAAAAAAAAATGCAAATATGCTGAGGCATTTAGGGACTCAAACACAGTTTTGTAATGGAGGTACTGTATTCACTCTAGTTGCATGTTATTGGTATACTTTCAAACACTTATTTGTGCTGACACAAATGCAGTAGAAATAGATTGCTGCTATTGAAAATGCAATCCAGGGTGTTTTGTTATAGCACATCTACAGTATATGTGGATCGACAAGTTATCACCCAATTACTGTACATCCATTTTAAGAACTGTAGTGTATCATTGGAATAATTCCGGGTGTATTCTTTGTACCCTGACGAATTTGGCATCCTCCATAAGAAAACTGCAAATGCACTTTATTCAGACTCCAAAGTACAAACGTTGGACATAGGTATAAAGTAGATTCACTTTGTTGAAAAGCAAAATCAGGAGTTTGAATAAGAATTGATGTTATAGGCTCATCCATAATGAAACAGTAGCCTACAGTTTTGGCATGCTTTGTAGCACTAGAAGTCCAATTGACTTACAGGGGAGGATATACTGTATGTAGGGCTAGAAACACACTTGAAAATACATAAATTTTACCTTTTTTTAAGTTGAGGATGACACACACTTTTATGTCCCCCCCCCCCCCAAAAAAAATACATAAATAAATAACTTCACATATGAGTGTAGCCAGATGAAAACTTACTTATTCTTAATTTAAGTGTACTGCAGGTGGACATTATTGGGTGCTATGTCAGGAACAAACAAACTTGAGTGAATCAGTCAGTGCACTGTTTAAAAAAATATATGAATTACCGGTAATCTAAAAATTGATGACCAATTCTTAGTGCAAGGATATTAGTTACATGTCACCGAGGACAAAAAGACTAAGATTTGAACAGATATAGATGCATTATCTAAAGGGGGAGATATTGGAGGAGGAATTAACATATACAAAATGTTTTATACTAATAGAACTGACATTTTCTAAATGGAAGGATATCTTAGGTGCAAAACTTATTAGATCTTCTAAATTGGTTCTGGCCTGTCCAACCCAGGGGCCATTTGCATATTTATTTTTTTATGGGCCCCTCTGTAAATTGTTAACTATACTTACAATAATTGGCTTGGTTTTAGCATCATAATGAACAAAATGTATTGAAAACCTAAAACACAAAATGTGTTTTTTCATTAATGTATTATTTTTGTCTATTTTGTAATTGTATCAATGTATTCATATATTTATTGGATTAAATACATAAATAAAAAAACAAATTTTAGTGAAAAAAAATGGATGCTTTATTAAACTACATTTACAAACGTTTATAAACTAAATGAAAGACTAATGTAGTTTTAGTAAAAGGGCCCATTCCGGCAAATTGGCTCCGACGTAAAACAGAATTTTTTTTACGAGAAACAACTTCCTGCCTTTGTTAGTGGAACCTGAGGAGGATCATCCTCATGATTTCCAACTCCCGAGGAACAGAGAGTGTGTGTGTGTGTGGGGGGGGGGGGGGGGGGGGGGGACAAAAGAGGAAAGGGAGTATGCCACTCCTCCGAGAATAGTGAAAGAATACTAATTCCCCCCACCCTTTTTTTTTTTTAGTTGGTCCCCCAGTGGACCAACAAAGGCGCTCCACAGAGAGCTCAGCCCAAACAATACAGAAGGTCTACAAAGCTTCTCGTCTGTAGCCACGCCCTCTTTAAACACAGAGAACGTATCTAAAAAAAACAAAACAAAAAATACGGGGGAGATCTGCAGTGTGAAACTTTTCTTTTGTGTCCTTGTTGGTGCCGTTTGTTGACATTTACCGAGACCCAACCTTAATTTGCAAGTCTTAGAAAGGGGAAAATGTTTTATTTCACACAATTTGTAGCGTTATTACTACTTAGAAGTTGGGAAAATCCTCCATACATATAAAATACCAAAGCATTATACTCCCTAAACAACTTTGTGCTGCCCCAAAGTGACGCTTGACTACAGTAGGGATGGCTTGAGAGGGGGTGTTAAAGATTTTGTAATGCTGTCTGTTGAAAATGATGGAAAGTGCCACTCATAGCAACTGATGCAGTGGTCAAAGTTTGAATTACCAAAAAACACTTTTGAAAATGCTCAATACTCTACTGGGGCAGCACGGTGGAGTTGGCATGTTCTCTCCGTGACTGCGTGGGCTTCCTCCGGGTACTCTGGCTTCCTCTCAACTCCAAAAACATGCACCTGGGGATAGGTTGATTGGTAACACTAAATTGGCCCTAGTGTGTGAATGTGAGTGTGAATGTTGTCTGTCTGTCTGTCTGTCTGTGTTGGCCCTGCGATGAGGTGGCGGCTTGTCCAGGGTGTACGCCGCCTTCCGCCCTACTGCAGCTGAGATAGGCTCCAGCAACCCCCATGACCCCGAACGGGACAAGCGGGATACAAATGGTTGGATGTAACACTCTACTGACCTCTGGCGACCAAAGTGGATAGTGCACCCGCCAATTTGTCACATTTCATGTGTCAGGCAAACTGTGACGAACAGGGCCATATAAATCCCCTACCTACTGTGTGTGTCATGTGACAGTCATGTGACTATCCCAGGATAAGGCTTCTCCTAACACTTTATCGGTAATAGTATTAGTAAGTAAGTAACAACTATTTTCAAAGTCGACTAAACGATTATTTGACTAACCAGTTTATGAAGTGTATATATGTTCAGTGGCGCTTATATTTTATTTCCACTTTGTAGCTTTTGCTAGTGAACAAAAAATATGATTAGTACATTTGAAATATGTATTTATAAACTATGCAGATCTTCAGGCTGCAACAAAAGAAGTACTCTACTAAATGTATTAGCAATGGGAGGCAATGTGCTGATAAGAACAAATAATCAGTTTATCTATCCATCCATTTTCTACCGCTGTCAGGACTTTGACTTGGATTAGTTTTGCTTCTTCAATGCAGACAATATTTGGAACGAGCCAGGCGTGAATGTGAGTACATGATTAATTTATTTACAAACTAAATACAAAAAGGCAAAACAAAGGGCGTGCTCAGTGGCGGATAATAATCTATACTAAACTCCAAACAAAACAGCACAATGGCATGACTATATACAAATAAAACAAAATATACTATCAATGGTACAAAACAAACCAAAAACTTGCACGGAGACATAAATAGAAACAAGATCTTACGTGGTGTGGTCAAATCAATAATCAGCGTGGCAAGGCAAGGTAGGTGTGTGGTCATCAGGGTTCGGTACGGAGTCCGGAAGGTAAAGCAAGTACAAAAGCAGGTAGGCAAGTAATAAGTAGTACAGCAAGTAAAGTTCCCAGCCCGAGGAACAGAAAACAAATGACTTAAATAGTGACTATGATGATGAGAAACAGGTGTGGGGCTGAGGACAGGGGCGTGACTTGGAGACCAGGTGGAAACTAATGAGTAACTATGGAAACAAACAAAACCAGGAAGTGCAAAAACGGGAAACAAGAGTCCAACAACAAAACATAACATGATCAAACATAAACCCAGATTTACAGGCATGCCAACCGCTTATTCCCTTTGGGGTCACGGGGGGCACTGGTGCCTATCTCATCTATAATCAGTTTATATGTATAGTAAATAATCAGTTTGTATGTATTGTAGCAATAAAACCAAACAATTAAACAATAGCAAAGTTATTAAGCATTCACAAAAAGAAAAGTGTGTGGTGATGATTATGATGTGTTTAGAAAAAAACGCAAGGGTCTAAAGCCAAAGCTGGTGAACTTTTGCTAAAATAATGGGTAGGCTCAGTGGCCTTGTGGTTAGAGTGTCTGCCCTAAGATCGGTAGGTCGTGAGTTCAAACCCTGGCCGAGTCATACCAGAGACTTTAAAAATGGGACCCATATGGGCACTGAGCATCAAGGGTTAGAATTGGGGTTTAAAGCACCATTGATAATGCTCACTGTTCCCCTCACCTACCAGGTGGTAAACGAGGGGATGGGTCAAATGCAGAGGATAATTTCATCACATGAATTGATTGACGTGGACCCTGACTTAAAAAAGTTGAAAAACTTATTCGGGTGTTACCATATAGTGGTCAATTGTACAGAATATGCACTGTACTGCGTAATCTACTAATACAAGTCTAAATCAATCAATCAATCACACCTAGTGTGTGTGTGTGTGTGTGTGTGACTATTAGTGATACTTAACTTTAAAAGCATTTTTGTACACAACTCCGTGCCACGTTGTTAGCAAGCTAACTAGCTGACTGAGAAGAGTTGGAGGTTGCACCCTTCAGATGTCATGCAAATGAAGTTATTTAATAATTAAGTTTGTTAATTTGTTATTTCATACTATGTGTTACTTTGACATGATTAGGGTGAAATATTCCCGGACTCGTGGCGACTTGTCCAGGGTGTACACCGCCTTCCGCCCGATTGCAGCTGAGATAGGCACCAGCGCCCCCCGCGACCCTAAAGGGAATAAGCGGTAGGAAATAGATGGATGGATATTCCCGTACTCACAATATTTTCAATGGATTGGTCGCAGGATTTTTCCCTTTCTGTTGCTTGTCAGTCACCGGTCCAGTAGAAAAAATTTCTCTATTGTTTGAGAAAAAATGTGCATCAGTGGTGAACATCAAAATCCAACCCAGACGTTATGTTTGTAAAATTGTAAAATCACGACCTTTCTCATAACAGTTTGATGGCGTACTCTAAATATTGTGTTGTGTGCGTGCAATCGTCCTCTTATTTCCTCTGTCTGAACTTGTCGCAGGTATACAAATGCTTTCCGTCCAGCCGGACACGAAGCCAAAAGGCTGTGCCGGCTGCAACCGGAAGATAAAGGACCGCTACCTGCTGAAGGCCCTCGACAAGTACTGGCACGAAGACTGCCTGAAATGTGCCTGCTGCGACTGCAGGCTGGGCGAGGTGGGCTCCACGCTCTACACCAAAGCCAACCTCATCCTCTGCCGGAGAGACTACCTACGGTAAGAGACGCCGCCGACATTTTAAGCCACCGGTGAACATTCGGTGTCACGGCCGATATGCTGATGATGTTCGCAAGTTGAAGAGGCTTAAGTACTTAGTCTTTTTGGAACAATATATTTGAGCAGTTGCGCCTTTCTTTTAATAGAAATCCCTTTGTAGGAATGGCCATATATATATTCATGTTTGTTTCAGACAGTCAAAAATTACAGAAAAATAAAAAAAATAAAAAAAGGTTTAACAGAAAATGCAACTTAGAGTAGTATTGTAATGATACCAATATTTTGGTACCGGTACTAAAATTATTTTGATACTTGTAAGTACTTTTCTAAATAAATAGGACCACAAGCAAATTTCATCATTGGCTTTATTTTAACAAAAAATCTTAGGGTACATAAACATATGTTTCTTCTTGCAGTTAAGTTCTAAAATAAAATAGTGAACATACAAGACAACTCGTCTTTTAGTAGTAAGTAAACAAACAAAGGCTCCTAATTAGTCTGCTGACGTATGCAGTAACATATTGTCATTTATCATTCTATTATTTTGTCAACATTATTATTATTATTACTACTAAAACATTGTGTGTACAATTAGTGGCCGTGCTGTGTGTGATCTACTAAAACTGTGTGTAAAATTGATAACTGGTGCAGACCGCCCTATTTAAATATGGCTCTACCATATATAACACAGCTTTCACCATGGATACACTCATTTACTGAACATTCATGTTGTCATGCTCCTACATGCTGTATATTTTGAAAACATACAGCGGACATGTGCCACTTTTTATGGGCATGTTAAAAGTAGCCTTGCAGGGTGCTCTACCATGGAACCCACTTCATTCGTGTGGCGTGGCGCGGTTGGGAGAGTAGCTGTGCCAGCTGGGTGAGGGTTCCTGGTTCAATCCCCACTTTCTACCAACCTAGTCACGTCCGTTTTGTCCTTGAGCAGGACACTTCACCCTTGCTCCTGATGGGTCGTGGTTAGCGCCTTGCATGGCAGCTCCCGCTATCAGTGTGTGAATGGGTGAATGTGGAAATAGTGTCAAAGCGCTTTGAGTACCTTGAAGGTAGAAAAGCTCTATACAAGTATAACCCATTAATATTGAGGTAATGGTAAATGCTGGCACTAACCGCGAGTGTGCACTGGAATGTTCAAGATGCAAGAAAATGGAAATTACAAGAATTTATTTTCATATATATGAAAAAACAAAGCAGAAACCAAAACAACCGAAACACATCAATTAAATTAGCAGCTTTATAATTATAAAAAGGTCTTGCTGAAAATATATTTTAAATAATTGTATTTCGAAAGTCCATTTATGTGGACAAGCATACGTAGGATAGAGTTACAGCCCGTTTACCTCTTTTGTCACGGCAACATATGCACAACTACCAGTTTGCATGTCCTTTTGAGACATAAGATGCAAAACCGGTCCCTCAGTACAGTTTCAGCCTTGATAAATTACATTGCGTGTGCTAAATAATTCTATTTGCATGTTCTCCTAGTATTGTGGGTGTTCAGATGATCGGTATATATAGTTTGCATACTCATGAAGACTTAAAAGATGTGATCCTTTGCGCACAAGCTTAATAGATTACCTTGGCATGTGCCATCAAGTTTCCACGTGTTTTAGTACACTCACACCTTCAGTGAATCAAGCCCTATGCCTTTAATGTGCGCCATGTCTCAATTTACGTCAGTACACTTCAGTAAGTATACTGCATACACTATGTACTTACAAAGTGAGAGTTCCTGAGTGTGATATTTCAAAGTGAAGTGCTGTCCAAATCAATTAATGTCCATGCGCACTTACTCAAAAATGATAATTGCAATATTAACCTTTCTCCTTCACAGCTTCGCTCCTTTTTATTGGAGAATGACAACCAATCGACAGATCATTAACGCCAACATTTAGATGCCGCGACAAAATGTATAGCTGTTTGGCACTTAGGTTGATTGCAATATCTTTTCCACTTCTTCTGTTTATTTCTTTTCACCACTATGGACTGCTTCCAAGTCAGCATTATTTCAAGTTAGTCCCTTTTGCTACTTTGCCAATATGGCGAATATTGATGGTTGTGGGGCAAGGTTATTATTTAGAATAAATGGTTGACATAATCAGGGGAAACTTTAAGGCTTGGTTATGTGTTTACTCTGAAGATCAAAGTATTTGATTACTTCATTCATACCTCAACTTTGAAGGGAAACTGCACATTTTGGAATTCTGCCTATCATTCACAATCCTTACAATAGACAAGAAAACAAAAGGTGGGTTTCTTTGCATTTTAATTTGTAACAATCTGCTCAGTCTAGGTGGCTAGCAATGGAGTTAATGGGAGCAATGCAATCTACCTAAAATTACTTTAAAAATGCATCCAAAAACTGCGAACAAAATTACATTCACACTCCGTAACCTGTACACACTGTAGCGACGTTGTCATTGAAAGAGCGAAAACTGGGGAATTGTTTTGTTAGCGTCGTAACACATCATCACCTTACGACGGCATTCTGGGGTATTAGCCGTAAGCTAACTACTGCATCAACAGCTGAATCGCTTTTGAGTTTGTAACGCACAACACGATGCAGAATAACATCAAACTGGACTGACTGAAAAACATGAACAATCATATTACAGTGCGTGTAAAGTATTAACCAACTATACATGTTTTCTTTGTACACAGCTAGCCCAACAGTGTTGCATAATGTTTGCATGTATCGTGATCAAGTTTCACATTTACAGCGTCACGTTCCGGTAATGCATAAATTACGGTACATATTGTAATGAATGTGTCTGTTACTACATTATATATTGCAGTGTGTATATAAAATGTTGGAGGGCTTTGAAGGCTACAATGGTGATTACCATTAGATGCATCTTATAAGTGTTATTTGTCATCTTTAGAATCCTAAAAAAGCAAAAAGACATGTGTGTTCCTGTCTCTCATAATGATTGTGAATGCAAAATTCCCTTAAAAGTGCAGTTCCCCTTGACTATGCAGGTCATGTTGCGAGTCACTTTACAGATAAGAAAACACGTAACATTTGAAGAATAACTTGGAAATATCACACACACTCAACTTTAGTTTAGCTTGTATTCAAAAACATTTATACTTTCTTTAGTTATCAGCTGTCGTCACAAGTCTGCATGCTCAGTGTGTTGTTGGCTACTGTGGCGAAACTAGCATGTGATGTCACTATTTACTAGGGGTGTTGGAAAAAATCGATCCGAATACGAATCGAATCAAATACGTTGTGCAATTCAGATTCGATTCTCATTTTAAAAAAATCGATTTAAAAAAAAAATATATATATATATATATATTCTATTTTTTTATTTAATTTTTTGTAATCAATCTAACAAAACAATACACAGCAATACCATAACAATGCAATCCAATTCCAAAACCAAACTTGACCCAGCAACACTCAGAACAGCAATAAAGACACAAACACAACTCAGAACAAACCAAAAGTAGTGAAACAAAAATGAATATTATCAACAACAGTATCAATATTAGTTATAATTTCAGCATAGCAGTGATTAAAAATCCCTCATTGACATTATCATTAGACATTTATAAAAATAAACAAAAAGAACAATAGTGTCACAGTGGCTTACACTTGCATCACATCTCATAAGCTTGACAACACACTGTGTCCAATGTTTTCACAAAGATAAAATAAGTCATATTTTTGGTTTGTTTAATAGTTAAAACAAATTTACATTATTGCAATCAGTTGATAAAACACTGTCCTTTACAATTATAAAAGTTTAAAAAAAAAATACTACTCTGCTAGCATGTCAGCAGACTGGGGTGGATCCTGCTGAAATCCTATGTATTGAGTGATTACAGAATTGTTTTAAATCGGAAAAATATTGTTTTTGAATCGAGAATTGAATCGAATAAAAAAAAAATCGATATATTATCGAATCGTGAGCCCAAGAATCGTTATTGAATCGAATCGTGGGACACCCCAAAGATTCACAGCCCTACTATTTACCATTTTTCCCTTTATTTACAGAGCACGCAAACATGGGAACATCCATCCCAAATGCAAAATAATCGGCTCTGTTGGCCACTTACACCCGGTAATAAAAATATGGAACGAAGTGCATCCATTCAGAATATATAACCTTAGAGAGAAACGTGAATTTAAAACACTTGTACGCACATACAACACTAAAGACCTTCAGTATATCAGTGTGTGGAATTAAATTATGGAATTAAGCAAATAAATCAAACAATGTACTAATATGATCCACTTCAAGAAACTCTTCAAACTTAAAGTGTTTACAAAGTACAAAGAAGAAGAGCCATGATAAACATTCTGAATTTATTTCATCCATCCATTTTTTAGATAATCTTATTCAACATATGAAATAACTTACTTAACTAATTATTACTTGTTTATTTTTTTTGTTATTACTTATGGAGTATGTTGTGAATTAAATGAGTGAACACAAGTTTTAGCAACTGCTATGTAAAGGAAAAGGGGTAGGATTAAATAGGCTCTGCCTCTTCCTACTCCTTTTCGAACATGTTGAATAGAGAAACTGCAAATTGTGATGTATCATGTTGTATGCATGCATGTTCCAAACAAACACAAACTCAACTCAATATGGAACGCAAAAGATTCCTTTTTTCCAAGGGACGGTTGGCAACCTCATCTTCATGTAGCATTTTCATCTACGGGGTTGTTGCCCATTTTTCTCTTCCTGTCGCTGCCAGTCACCGTTTGGGCTGTCTCGCCCATGTTTGTTTCAGATAGAAAAACAAGGGCCATGAAGTCACCGACAAATTTAATTTTGTTGTGTGAAATGTTATTGTCGATTTTTTTCTCAGGAATCTTTGCACGCCTATATCGTGATTCCACTTCCTATAACACAGCTCAAATGCACCTGGTGTCTGCCAGAGACTAACAAGATGTTGATGACGGGATCAGTCTTTCTAACTCATATTTAGCGAGTATTGAGACCCCTTTACAAAACTAGGTGTGTAGCTGCAAATGGATTCGTATTTAGTGCCCCGATCAGGGCCATACCAAATTCCCACTAATTAAAAAGAGAAAGACAAAAAGTGTTTTTTTGCAATCCAGCATTTACTGATATTGCTATGGCAACAGAGTTGCAGACTTGCAGGGCATCTCCACAAGCCTGAGGAGTATGCATTATCACCGACGTGAAAGGAGAGGTGTGGAAGCATGCGGAGAAAAACTCCACAAGTGTGTGGCCCAGTCTTTGAGTCTAAGGCAGGGGTCACCAACCTTTTTGAAACCAAGAGCTACTTTTTGGGTACTGATTAATGCGAAGGGCTACCAGTTTGATACACACTTAAATAAATTGCTGGAAATAGCCAATTTGCTCAATTTACCTTTAATAAATAAATCTATATATATATATATATATATATATATATATAAAAAAATGGGTATTTCTGTCAGTCATTCCGTCGTACATTTTTTTCCTTTTACGGAAGGTTTTTTGTAAACAATAAATGATGAAAAAAGCACTTAATTGAACGGTTTATAAGAGAAGAAAACACGAAAAAAATTAAAAATTAAATTTTGAAAAATAGTTTATCTTCAATTTCGACTATTTAAATTTCAAAATTCAACCAAAAAAAATTAAGAGAAAAACTAGCTAATTCGAATCTTTTTGAAAAAATAAAAAACATAATTCATGGAACATCATTAGTAATTTTTCCTGATTAAGATTAGTTTTGGAATTTTGATGACATGTTTTAAATAGGTTAAAATCCACTTGAAATAAGATTTAAATTTGATTCTACAGATTTTCTAGATTTGCCAGAATAATTGTTTTGAATTTTAATCATAATACGTTTGAAGAAATATTTCACAAATATTCTTTGTCGAAAAAACAGAAGCTAAAATGAAGAATTAAATCAAAATGTATCTATTATTATTTACAATTTTAAAAAAAATACTTGAACGTTGATTTAAATTGTCAGGAAAGAAGAGGAAGGAATTTAAAAGGTGAAAAGGTATATGTGTTTAAAAATCCTAAAAACCTTTTTATTTGTTGTATTTTTTGTCTAAAATTGTCTTTCTGGAAGTTATAAAAACCAAAGTAAAAAAATAAATACCTTTATTTAAACAAGTGAAGACCAAGTCTTTAAAATATTTTCTTGGATTTTCAAATTCTATTTGAGTTTTGTCTCTCTTAGAATTAAAAATGTCGAGCAAAGCGAGACCAGCTTGCTAGTAAATAAATACAATTTAAAAAATAGAGGCAGCTCACTGGTAAGTGCTGCTATTTGAGCTATTTTTAGAACAGGCCAGTGGGCTACTCATCTGGTCCTTACAGGCTACCTGGTGCCTGCGGGCACCGCGTTGGTGACCCCTGGTCTAAGGAGTCATGACTAGCAATAGTGCTCACCAACCAGATGGTTGATAACACATTGCCTTCCCGATGAAATACATAAACCAGCGCAGACCGGGGGCCATTTGCGGACTCCTGCATGTTTTATGGGTCTGTGGCACATTATAAAACTAAAATTAAACACAAAAAATCTTGCATTGTCTGAAAAATAGACAAAAAAGGCATAATGTAATGAGAAAAGGCTGAAATCAAAACAACTAATAACATAAATACTTGTCTTCAAATGTGTATGGCGTTTTTCAGACTTTTAAATAAATCACATGTGCCATGGCCAAATATGCAAATTATCTTATCTATGTCTGTTTTATACAATGATACAAAAAATGAATTGGAACTCGTAAAAGGCAATGTCCGCTTAAAGTGGACCTATTATACAATACCAACTGTTCTTTCCTATTTCTACCTGTTTTTAGTGTATTTTGGATTTGCATAACTACCGGGAATTTGAAATCAAACCATGGAGAAGTTAAGGAGATGTATATATAAAAACAATGTTGCCTTCCCTTGACTTTCTACAAACGAGCAGTTTGGAATTTGCTTTAATTGAGACGTTTTTCCCAATTGTGACGTCTTTGGATATCTCCATTTATGGTAGAAATTTGCCTGAAGTGCTTTGCGCGAGACCACCATTGTAGTCCGACGCTGTAGTCTATATGCTCCTTTTTCGCTATCCTCTTGATGTGGGACAGACTGGCTCGTACATGCACATGCATGTTAAAATCCATTGTTTCCATTTCTTATACAAAGTAAGGTATAGTTCAAACTTATATCTGTCAGTAGACTAGCTATGGAAGCGTTGAAAATTATAACCTATTGTAGCTGTCGGGGAGAAGACTGTCAAAGTGGAGGCACTTAAATAAGACCGTGTACAAAATGGTACACGGTCAAAAAGCTGCTTAAAAATGGCTTGTGAAACATAATCTATGCAAAATGTTGACCAAAGAACCACCAATTGAATGTAATGTAGACCACGGGGAAGTGTTAAAAATGTGGAACAAAATAAATAAATACAATTTTCTTAATCAGAAATCCTGTGTTGTGTTGTTGAATATTGACTTTATTCTATTATTCTTTACTTTAGTGTGTTGTACCTTTCACTTTCTTGTAGTATTTAATACCTATTGACAGAATTTTGACTCTGCAACATTGCAAAAAGTAGTTTCAGTATAATATTTAGCCTTCTGTTTATCTGCGAGTGTCAGCACTGGTGTGAAAAAATAAAGATTTCAGACTGTGTCCATTTGTATATTTCCGCACAGCTCACCTATTCTTCATTTTGGCACCTCGGTATGTTATTAAGCCTGACATAACAAGGGTTAATAGAATCCTTCAGGGGTCTAAAACCGTGATCCACCGGCAGAGAAATAATAATCCCCTAAAAATGAGTCAAAGAGAAGGAAACAGTGGGAATAATACTCCAAACCGAATGCGATGCACAGCTATGAACCTAAAAACACAATTGCAGGTATTATCTCCTGCAGCTTCATTTGTACTTTGCTCCCTATGAATATGGAGAAATGCGGTAAAGGACTCTTTGCAGCAACCGTTTGGGTAATAAGGCCACTTTGTTTACGCTCGCAGTGCTAAAAAGGCCAGAGGAGGCTAACAGCTACCACATTCCTGCTTCTATATGTAAAAAAAAAAAGCTGTTGGGCATCAGTTAATGGAAAACTGTAAATTCCAAGCATCCCTTTTTAAAGAAAGCACCAGGAGACCACTATTTATTCATCTATGCATTTTATTTTTTTTTAATCCGACGTCAATTTTCCTCTACAGTGGTTTTACTAAGATTGTGAATGCAAGCAAAAACGTTGGTGGATTTATTAAGGTTTGGGGAAGCTGGCTATCAGTTAGTGATAACCAAATATAGGGCATGGTTTAGTTCTTCTTGTTCAGCCACACAAGCAAAAATGCAGAAATCTTTTTCTTTTTTTTTTCTTTTTCCCCCAAATCTGACATCAGGTTCATTACGCATTTGTATGCCAGCGTCAACCTTTATCACCGCAGAATGACAGGCAGGAAAGAGAGAAAAAAAGGCTTAGCTTGTGTCAAATCCATCTATTCTCTGTAGAAATCTCATTTAGATACATCCCTGCTCATGAACATGTGTCACACCTTTAATAAGAAAAGGGATTTTTTTTATATACTCTGTTTGGTATTGTGCAGTTTTCTGAGAGCAAACATACAGATTTAAATTAACCCATAAGAACCCGTTACACTTTATACATCACAAATGTGTCCCAAACATCTTGTTTATTGACGAGAACACATCCAAGTGCAGATGTGTCACGTAGAAAACATTTTGGAGTGGTTGACTTCTTATGAAGTAAATACCAACAAATGTGCAAAAGCTTGAGCTTGAAAAGTGTTTTGAATATTACTTAATTTCTATCAATTATTCCTAAAATCTGGATACAATTGATAGTAGACTATGTATACCTTATTTTTTTTTTTTTTTGAAAAATAATAATAATAAAACAAGAATTTAACCAAACAAATTATTTTGGTTACAAAAATAAATATATACAAATGAAAATATGGGCATCAACATCAACAATATAATTCGCCTTGGTGGCTGGAAAGGACATGTAAAAAAAATAAAAATACAGTATATTGAAACATCTCAATTTAATACAGCATTTATTTGGATTTTACTAGATGTATTAAATATAAAAAAGCTAAAAAAAAACTATCACTATCAAGCTTTTAGCCTTGAAATGACTATAGAATGACATACTTGTCACAACATCAATTAATCAATGAATCAATTAATCAATGTTCTTTTATATAGCCCTAAATCACAAGTGTCTCAAAGGGCTGCACAAGCCACGACATCCTCGGTTCAGAGCCTACATAAGGGCAAGGAAAAACTCACAACATAACACATGGTCATTCCTTTAATCCTCAGAGGACAAAGGTACACTTTTTTGTCCTTTCAGTAGTTTTGGCCATAATTTCCTTTTATGTTACTTCATTATACATTGATTTTTCTGGAGAATTTTTTTCATGTTACATTTCAACTTCAATGTCCAATTATTTCAAAGGTGTACAACACACTGGCAGTTATTTGACAATAACGCAAAGTCAAACCCAAAACAGACATAGTCCATTTTATGAAGGGCATTAAAAATATTCTATTCACATGTTTGTTTGTTTTTTCTTTTTTACTTTTACTCCAGTCTCTTAATCAACTTCACCAACTTAAATATTTGAACCGTTTGAAGGCTTTTTCATCAATTGATTATTTTTCAATCACAACAATTTGCACATGAGTTATTTTGGAGTGAACCGTGAATTTTTTAGATTAAAAGGCACTCAAAAGGGCTTAAATAGTCAAATAATTTTTTTCTGAAGTTCATTGAAAAAGTTGAGCAAAAATTAAAAAAAAAAAATACTGTATATACACACAGCACAGGCCAAAAGTTTAGACACACCACATTTAATGTGTTTTCTTTATTTTCATGATTTACATTGTAGATTGTCACTGAAGGCATCAAACCTATGAATAAACACATGTGGAGTTAAGTGCTTTAAAAAAGAAAGTGAAATAACTGAAAACATGTTTCGTATTCTAGTGTCTTCAAAAAAGCCACCCTTTGCTCTAATTACTGCTCTGCACACTCTCGACATTTTCTCGATGAGCTTCAAGAGATAGTCACCCGAAATGGTTTTCACTTCACAGGTGTACTTGTAGCTCATCGAGAGAAGGCCAAGAGTGTGCAAAGCAAAAATCAGAGCAAAGAGTAGCTATTTTGAAGAAACTAAAATATACAACATGTTTTCAGTTATTTCACCTTTTTTTCTTGCCATACAATTAACTCAGTGTTTACAGAATTTTAGGTCATTTTTGGCTTTGTTACAGTAAATCAATATGGTTTACATTTACCAGAATATTTAGATATTGTCATGAGATAGGCTCCAGCACCCCCCGCGACCCCAAAAGGGACAAGTAATAGGAAATGGATGGATGGATGTATATTTCTTTAGTGTCATTTAGGCTTTCTTCAATAAACAATATATGAAAGCAGCAACCAAAGTGTCCCATTGAAAATATATTGTAACATACATCAATACAACAGCTATCCATCCATCCATTTTTCTACCGCTTATTCCCTTTGGGGTCGCGGGGGGCGCTGGTGCCTAGCTCAGCTACAATCGGGCGGAAGGTGGTGTACACCCTGGACAAGTTGCCACCTCATCGCAGTAATACAACAACTAATCAAATGCATTTTCAGGCATTGGTATCCATTTTTTAACATATTTTTTCTTTGACAAAAACAGGGTGCCATCTGTTTGGCTTGGCAAAAGGTTAGCTTGCCTGCTGCGCATCGCGAATGCCGGCAGTATGACTTACTCCGCTGTTGCGTGTCCGTGTCCGTATTTAGATAAAACCCGCTTCAGTTTGAATTCAGTGTAATCAATTAGGACGTTAAATTCCCGTCTGAAAAATCGAGGAAGTGGCAACGTCGTCATCTTGAAATATTTTCTTTACACTAAAAAGAAAAGGAGTCTTCAATTTTGTCAAATCCTTTGAACACTGGAGAGGGAGAATTTGTGAGGAAAGCTTCATTCAGGCTTCAGATTGAATCCTATCTGGGCTGCTTGTTATTACAATGGAGCACTCAGCATGCACAAAGGCTTCTCCTGCTCAAGCTCTTAATGGGGACTCGAGGTGGAGAATACAGCACTCAGTCTGTCCGCCAAGGCACTCCACCATCTTTTAGCCGTCATCTTTTTCACACACACTGCCCTCCTCGCCTTCTTTGATGCTGCTAATCAGACTCGCCATTACTTTACTAGGAGCATAGATGATTACCTAATTCTAATTACAGTGCCACCCATTTATGCCGACGTACCTCGGTCTAGTTGACTAATGTCGAGTCAAATAGCAAGAATACGCAAATGATGGATGCACTCATTAAAAAGACAGAAAAATGTCTATTTATGATCCCCCTCTCACAATTATTAAACACATTTGGCTTTAAACCACCACAGGCATACAGTATGCAGCATTGTACTTGCAAGGATGTGTAGTTAGCCAACTTCACGTCTTAGCAAGGCATCTTCATGCCGGATAATGTTGGGTGAATTGATTTGTAGCCAGACCGGCCCGTGCCACCAACACAATGCAGTTGTTTAGGGCTGCAACCCCTAGGGCAGTGGTTCTCAAATGGGGGTACGCCTTCCCCTGGGGGTACTTGAAGGTATTCCAAGGGGTGCGTGAGATTTTTAAAAATTATTCTAAAAATAGAAACAATTCAAAAATCCTTTATAAATATATTTATTGAATAATACTTCAACAAAATATGAATGTAAGTTCCTAAACTATGAAAAGAAATGCAACAATGCAATATTCAGTGTTGTCAGCTAGATTTATTGTGGACATGTTCCATAAATATTGATGTTGAAGATTTCTTTTTTTGTGAAGAAATGTTTAGAGTAAGTTCATGAATCCAGATGGATCTCTATTACAATCCCCAAAGACGGCATTTTAAGTTGATTACTTCTATGTGTAGAAATATTTATAATTGAATCACTTGTTTATTTTTCAACAAGTTTTTAGTTATTTTTATATCTTTTTTTCCAAATAGTTCAAGAAAGACCACTACAAATGATCAATATTTTGCACTGTTGTACAATTTAATAAATGCGAAATTGATGACATAGTGCTGTATTTTACTTCTTCATCTCTTTTGTTCAACCAAAAATGCTTTGCTCTGATTAGGGGGTACTTCAATTAAAAAAATGTTCACAGGGGGTACATCACTGAAAAAAGGTTGAGAACCACTGCCCTAGAGTGCCACATGATCGTGGACTAAACTTTTGTTAAGATTAGGAATGTTTTTTTGTTCTTCTTTTAAATCCAATAGTTATAAGACGACATCAGAAAAAAAATGTTTTTGTTTGAATCAAATTAGGAATGTGTACATAACATTACCTAGACTCACTGGCAAAAATGCAAAATGGTTCATTGCTTCATGTAGCGACAAACCCAGCATGGAACTGTTTAATCAACGCAGACGTCATAATGCCATCAAAGCTAAATTTCATGCAATCACACACAGAACCAACATTTAGGAACAAGGATGCTGTGGTCGAAAAAAGGTAAAAATTTAATTAATCTTGTTTGTGGTCGCATCGGACAAAGTTTCAGTTTCAGTCTGTTCATCTCATAGCTCATGATCATGGTGCTTTCAAAGAACCTTGGTTAGGTTGGAAAGAAAAGTGTCACTAGTTTTTAATTCTTGTGATTATGTAAGTGTAAGTGTATGGGACCTACTAAGTGGCCTAGTGGTTAGAGTGTCCGCCCTGAGATCGGTAGGTTGTGAGTTCAAACCCTGGCTGAGTCATACCAAAGACTATCAAAATGGGACCCATTACCTCCCTGCTTAGCACTCCGCATCATGTGGTTGGAATTGGGGGTTAAATCACCATAAATGATTCCCGGGCAAGGCACCGCTGCTGCTCACTGCTCCCCTTACCTCCCAGGTGGTGAACAAGGGGATGGGTCAAATGCAGCAGACACATTTCACCACACTTAGTGTGTGTGTGTGTGTGTGTGTGTGTGTGTGTGTGTGTGTGTGTGTGACAATCATTAGTATGTATTTTAATGTATTTGTTTATTTGAAGGAAAATGTGCAAAAGATGGCTGCACCAGATTTAACACCATGCTTATTTCCATCTGTCGTCCTTTTATGGCACATTTAGCACCCCCAATTCAAATTACACAAGATTAAAAGTACATAAGATTGAAATTACATGATGAAAAATAATTTAAAATACTAGTGCAATGCATAGAAAAATTGCAAATTACACATCAGTGTGCGGTCAAGTTACAATATTTTAGCAGCATCATTTAAAGTGCAGAGGTATATGAAGTGCAACAGTCTTTAATCCAAATCAACATCACACAGCATTAGAGATGTTTGATAAGAAATTATCGAGTTCGAGCCTATTATCAAATCCTCTTATCGAACCAATTCCTTATCGATTCTCTTATCGAGTCCAGATAGGTTGTTGTACATGGAAAAAAACAACAATATTTGGTTTAACAAAAGCTCACTTTTATTACATAAGAAAACAAAAAAATCTAATAAATATTGACCTCTAAAATTAAAATTAAAAAAATAAATATTGACTGTTGTTACCCAAAGTATATTAAGTGGGATTTTTCAGAAAAACAAATATATACAGTAACACAAAAACAACCTGTCTCTGTGATCACTATAGGTGTATAAATAATAATATAGTGTTAAATAAAATCAGTCCCTTGGGCAGAAAAGTGAAAATAATACAGCTCTCCAAAAAGTGCTCTTCTGCTACTATTTGACATAACTGTTTGTTATGATGCTTTGACATTTTTGCACTTTATTTCTTTATTGAAAGAACATTCTATGAAGAGAAAAGTTGTTTGCAAATGTGGTTACAATGCTAAAATATGAAAAGTTAAAGCTAAAAAAAGAAATACACTTTATTGAGTTAACAATATTTCTTTATGAGCTAGGGAATATAACAACTACACTACCCAGCATGCAACAGGAGTGACGAGCATGCGCGGTAGCCCCGAAAAGTATTGTTGCATGTCGTCACCCGGCAGTAAACGTCAAGAACTCAGCCAACATGCCTCTTCTGTATTATTTATAATTAGACTGACAACACATATACAGTGTGATTTTGCTTTGTTTACAAGGAAAGTAAAACAAAAGTTAAAAAAGGGGGATGTGTTGTATATGTGCTGCGGTTGCTTTAAGAACGTTGCGACAGCTGCCGTAAAGGAGATGCGTTGCTAGCCTGGTTGCTATGTTTCCGGTTGGTCGTAAAAGTGTTGGTCATGTGTTTGTACCCTGCTCAAATCTCTCAGTAAAGTTATTCATTGGATTATGTCTTTTGTTTTGAACTTTATTACACCTTGGAGCGCTTTTTCCCGTCCGTTGTTTTCCTGCTTTCGCTATCTGCGCCTAATGAGTGAGCTACGTGACGTCGTTTCTTGTGATGTCTCACGGAGCATTTCTGGTTGGGACGGACTCAGATAAAGAACCAACTATTTTTCTTTACTATAGTGGTCTTGATAACGGGTACCAGTTATCAAAAAGGGGTTCGAGTCCAAGGACTCGGTTCTTTTCTTATCGAACAACCGGGAAAACCGGTTTCGAGTATCATCCCTATACAGTATACAGTGTAGTAGCCATCAGATGGTACGTACCCACAAGGGGATGCAGTACGTAAACAATATGGCGATATTACACTATTAGACTGGTACTCTGGTGGCCATTATTAATAATCCTATATGAATCAACTAATCGCCAACTTACAAGAGTCCTAGAGGTTGGTAAGTAACGATATGATCATTTTATATCACGACCAAAATTCCATCCATCCATCCATTTTCTACCGCTTATTCCCTTTGGGGTCGCGGGGGGCGCTGGTGCCTATCCCAGCTACAATCGGGAATTATCATAGTCATTGTCGCAGTATTGTTGAATGTGCTCAAAGGTTTTACGGTAACTAAAACTCACATTTTGGCTACTATAAATCAAATTTGTCAGCAGACACATCTAGTGGGGGTTAAAGGTATTTTAGTGAGCCCTGAGCCACCCTAAAATGTCCAATTATGCCCCTGGTTTGACCGATGGATGAACAATATTATTGATGAATCCTTGACATAAACATTCAATATTGGGGCTTCCTGATCATGGAGTGCGCCATCTATTGTCCGTCTCAGTTATCCCATAGGGAAAACTAGCATATTGTCTTTTAAGAGTCAAAAACTTTATTAAAGTTGTTTCCATACAACATCATGAAGACAATGCAAGATACAGACAGAAACAGTATTAAGGGTTTTACATGAGTTTTAAAAAGCAAGTTTCAACAAAATTAATTCAATAATTTGTTTCTAGTGAATCTAAACATACAGAGTATGTGGGCTGCTGACGTTAGCTTTAAGATGATGAATATAATAAATATCCAGATTTTGTTAAACACTAAACATCATGCAGCATTATTACCAAGTGATAAACAAGAAACACAAACTCCGAACATATCAAAATAATCACTTACTGTACAATGTCTGTCCTGACAGGGATGTTGACTCGTCGAATGTTTACATACTCCGGACTAAATGAGGAATTAACCATAATCCTCATGCAGGTTTAAAAAAAATAAGTGACGCATACGGTATATTTTAGAGTTAACTTTCACCAACACAGGAGCCATACAGCAGCAGCAGGTCAGTTGTCAATATTGTAGCTGCATAAGCAAGTTAGCTCTCTGTAATCACAGCGCCACTAAAAGTCGTTAGCACTTAATATAACAATATCACTAATACGTGGTTAATATTCAGGTCAAGAGATGAAAATGGAGTATTGTTGGCAGTTTTTGGATGTTTTTTTTAGACGGCTTTATCGAGTACCGTATTTTTCGGACTATAAGTCGCAGTTTTTTTCATAGTTTGGCCGGGGTTCCACGTATACTCCGGAGCGACTTATATGTGAAATGATTAGCACATTACCGTAAAATATCAAGTAATATTATTTATCTCATTCGCGGAAGAGACAAAAAAAAATGTCAGCAATCGTCACACACACGTCAGCAATCGTCACTCACACGTCAACCAATAATAATTCGGCCTGCTGTTCTCTATTCTTTATTTATTTTAAATTGCCTTTCAAATGTTTATTCTTGGTGTTAGATTTGATTAAATAAATTTCCCCCAAAAATGCGACTTATATATCCAGTGCGACGTATATATGTTTTTTTCCTTCTTTATTATGCATTTTCGGCCATTGCGACGTATACTCCGGAGCGACTTATAATCCGAAAAAAACGGTACTCTATTTAGCTACATTGTTCTTCACCTCGTATTTGCCAAAAATTAAGAATCAAAATGCATTAAAAAAAGAAAGACAAGGGTTCTTGTCTTACATAGGGATTGCGAATTATAGGTATAATTACACAAGAAAGTGTAGTTCCCCTTTAAAGGCCTACTGAAACCCACTACTACCCACCACGCAGTCTGCTAGTTTATATATCAATGATGAAATATTAACATTGCAACACATGCCAATACGGCCTTTTTAGTTTACTAAATTGCAATTTTAAATTTCCCGGGAGATTCTTGTTGAAAACGTCGCAGAATGATGACGTGTACGCGTGACGTCACGGACTGCTAGGAAATATTCGCGCTGCGCACACACACAGCTAAAAGTTGTCTGCTTTAACGGCATAATTACACAGTATAACATCTGTGTTGCTGAATCTTTTGCAATTTGTCCAATTACTAATGGAGAAGTCAAAGTAGAAAGATGGAGTTGGGAAGCTTTAGCCTTTAGCCACACAAACACACGGTGATTCCTTGTTTAAAATTCCGAACATGGATCCCGACCAAATGTCAACCAGCAGCTCTCGGTGAGAAAACAGTGGTAAAAAGTCGCCACTTACCGGAGATCACCTCAGCTTGTGCCGTCCATACAGCTCCCGTCGACTTCCATCAGACACTGGCCTCAAGACAAACCCCTCCGACTATCAGGTAATATTAAACTCACTAAAACACTAGCAACACAATAGAAAGATAAGGGATTTCCCAGAATTATCCTAGTAAATGTGTCTAAAAACATCTGAATCTGTCCCAATGCAATCGCGTTTTTTTTTACTCGATTTTTTTTTCTTTCTAGTCCGTACTTATCAATATCCTCAAACACACATCTTTCATCCTCGCTCAAATTAATGGGGAAATTGTCGTTTTCTCGGTCCGAATTGCTCTTTTTGTTGGAGGCTCCTATTAAAAACACTGTGAGGATGTGAGGAGCCCCCAACAGGTGACGTCATCGTCTGCGACTTCCGGTAAAGGCAGGGCTTTTCTATTAGAGACTAAAAGTTGCTAACTTTATCGTCGATGTTTTCTACTAAATCCTTTCAGCAAAAATATGGCAACATCGCGAAATGATCAAGTATGACACATAGAATGGACCTGCTATCCCCGTTTGAATAAGAAAATGTCATTTCAGTAGGCCTTTAATGCTAAGAAAAACAATCAGCCTCTATGAGAGCATTTTATTTTGGAGCTAATTTAGTACTGAACAGGAAGTGTCTGTGTCCACATTTTGTGCGAGTGATTATCCATCCATCCATTTCCTACCGCTTGTCCCTTTCATGTAATGTAATGTTATTGTTATCATGTATTAATAACAGTACTTCAACGTGCGTCCACATAAATGAACCTGTTCATAGGAATAACCCCTTCTGGTTGTCAAATTCTATGTGGACAAAAGTGGTTGAGCACAATGGACCAGGGCTTGAAAACAGGTTCTATTGTACACACAAAGGGGAAACTTAGATGTTCGCTGTACTGTACCTCCCCCCCTACTCCTTCCCTGCTCCCCCCGGAGACCCCCTGTACCAGGCTAGACATACATGTGGCGGCCTCAGCACTACAAGGTGAACTACTCCCCAGCACGTGTTATTATTAATAACTGCCAGGCAGAGGGGTCACCACAGACAACTCCTTGAAAAAGAACCCCGGGCCAGGCAAGTAGGCCGCAGCTGGGTGTGTTGTAAAACAATACCCCCTCGCCCCCCTAAGGAGACATGCTACTTAAAGCAAGAATAATGCATCGGGGAGCGCCGGGCAAGTCGCGAAACCTCGCTTTTTGGCCGTGAAAAATGAAGATCTCACCACCTGGTGATTTTAAGCAGGCCTTTTAACAACTTTTGTGTTTTTTGTCTTTACTCTGCACTTTTACATTGTCACTAAACTAGGATACACATTTAACCACTTCAGCCATTTAACCACTTCAGAAAAGTAATGTTATTCCTTTACCTACAAAGTCGCCAAAGGGCGATTTTTACTATTTTACTAGGGCTGTCAAAAGTAACGAGTTAACTTGTGATTAATCACAAATAAATATCCAATTAATCATGCATATAGGTAGGTTAATCACACAATGTATTCAGAGTACATGCTCCTTTAACTTAACTACGGATTGTTACCTGTTTGCCATAAGGTCAGTGCTTGCAAATCTCACTTAAAAACACACACTGATGGGACTTTAGATATAACTGTTAGCACATTTTGAGCAGATAAATTGCATGCACGAATGTAAACATTTTTAAAAATGTTCCTGTGTGACATTCTGACAGTAAATTTACATTGTTTTTAAATCATATTTTTTTCAAAGGTAATTTATATTATGCAAGCTAATAATCACTTTTGAGGGCTTCACGGTGGCAGAAGGGTTAGTGCGTCTGCCTCACAGTACGAAGTTCCTGCAGTCCTGGGTTCAAATCCAGGCTTGGGATCTTTCTGTGTGGAGTTTGCATGTTCTCCCCGTGATGCGTGGGTTCCCTCCGGGTACTCCGGCTTCCTCCCACTTCCAAAGACATGCACCTGGGGATAGGTTTATTGGCAACACTAAATTGGCCCTAGTGTGTGAATGTGAGTGTGAATGTTGTCTGTCTATCTGTGTTGGCCCTGCGATGAGATGGCGACTTGTCCAGGCTGTACCCCGCCTTCCGCCCGATTGTAGCTGAGATAGGCGCCAGCGACCCCAAAAGGGAATAAGCGGTAGAAAATGGATGGATGGATGGATAATCACTTTTGATTAATCACAATTAATATACATTCAACAGTGTAATCAATCCAATTTGTAAAAAATATTTGACAGCACTAGTTTGTACATATTTTACATATCAATCATAGGGTGTGATACTGCAAATGTTGGTTTTGATATGAGACCATGTAATCACTGTTTTGTGCAATTATTGCCAAAACCTACTTGAAAATGATTGCTTTGTTGAATGATTTTGTATTTAATTTGTTAATCATGCAAGTAGTCAGAAAAACTCAAGAGAGAAATTAAGCAAACGTTTTTTGTAAGTGAATGTCTTTGAGAACAATATAAAACAACATAAATAACAAAAAAAAATGTGAGCATAAAAGAATTGAAAAATATTGATTTGGTCATCTGAGAATTGATCCGATACTTAGTCTATTGATACTAATGATGGATTTGGGTCAATCCGCCCCTCTGAAATATATATACTAATGGCTCATAGAGTGAGTTTTACTTATAGTTTGTGGCATCAGGGTTTTGTTTTGTGAAATTATTCAAGCCATGTTGTGTGACATTGTGTGATTTGTTTTGACATTTGGCGTTTAAGTGATTGTGGTTTGAAATGTCTCCTCTTTTCCTACAAGTTTT
>NC_084620.1:26625879-26655879 GCF_033978795.1 Nerophis ophidion | reverse complement strand
CCATGTTCTCTTAAAGGCTTACTGAAATTAGATGTTCTTATTTAAACGGGGATAGCAGGTCCGTTCTATCTGTCATACTTGATCATTTCGCGATAGTGCCATATTTTTGCTGAAAGGATTTAGTAGAGAACATCCACGATAAAGTTCGCAACTTTTGGTGCTAACAGAAAAGTCCTGCGTTTACCGGAAGTCACAGGCGATGACGTCACATGTTGATGGCTCCTCACATCCTCACATTGTTTATAATGGGAGCCTCCAACAAAAAGAGCTATTCGGACCGAGAAAACGACAATTTTCCCATTAATTTGAGCGAGGATAAAAGTTTCGTGTTTGAGGATTATTGATAGCGACGGACTATGAAATAAAAAAAAAGTTAAAAAAAAAAAATACGCAATTGCATTGGGACGGATTCAGATGTTTTTAGACACATTTACTAGGATAATTCTGGGAAATCCCTTATCTTTCTATTGTGTTGCTAGTGTTTTAGTGAGTTTAATATTACCTGATGGTCGGAGGTGTGTGTCCACGGGTGTCTTGACGCGCAATGTTTTAGGGAAGTCGACGGCAGCTTTATGGGCGGCACAAGCTCGGCTGATCTCCGGTAAGAAGTGACTTTTTACCACAATTTACTCACCGAAACTTGCTGGTTGACATTTGATTGGGATTCATCTTCGCTGTGATCCATAGTAAAGTTTCACTTCCGGGAATTTTAAACAAGGAATCACTGTGTGTTTGTGTGGCTAAAGGCTAAAGTTTCCCAACTCCATCTTTCTACTTTGACTTCTCCATTATTAATTGAACAAATTGCAAAAGATTCAGCAACACAGATCCTCAAAATACTGTGTAATTATGCGGTTAAAGCAGACGACTTATAGCTGTGTGTGTGTGCAACGCTCATATTTCCTAATAGCCCGTGACGTCAAGCGTACACGTCATCATTACGAGACGTTTTCTAGAAGAAACTCCTTGGAAATTTAAAATTGCAATTTAGTAAACTAAAAAGGCCCTATTGGCATGTGTTGCAATGTTAATATTTCATCATTGATGTATAAACTATCAGACTGCGTGGTGGGTAGTAGTGGGTTTCAGTAGGCCTTTAATCTTCCCTCTGTTCACTGAATGTCTGTGGAAGTAGTGGTGATAGAAATTCCTTCCGTCATATATTTTAGGGAATGTGAATTCTGAGTTTACCTCATGCAGTTTTGGGTGTGGCCAGTCAGCGGGATCAATGGGGGCAGCTTTGATTACTTCACAAGCATCTATTGAAGCTGAGGATGTTTCCTCAGGTTGTTGGATTGTAACATTGAGTCTGCTGCTACCGCTGCTTCATTATCTTTTAATACAATTAAACACACAGAACAACTTTGAAATATATCTGTAGATGTATTAATAATAATGATTTGAATTCAAATACAAGACAAACATTTTTAATTGTTACTGTTTTGAGTGTTCACAATGCCCAGTTAATGTTTTACTGTAATTATATAGCAAAATATGGAAGTAAATTACATAATATAAATATATCAGTATAATATAATGAAAGGTCCAACCCGTAACATATGTACAATATAACATTTTACTTCCTATTCCAGGAACAGAGTTATAGTAAGTATACGTATATATTGCTAAAAGTCCATATCACAGCACTGAAAGATAGTTTATGAGCATGCAAGCTAATATCCATGATTAATATCTATTATTTTGTCTTGCAGCATGAGTATATTAGTAATAAAATACAATTAAGCACTCATTTTATGAAGCCAAAGTAAGACAACTATTTTAGGCCATGATTTCTTAAGAGTATCTAAAAAATAATTGTGACAGAAATTAGTCTGATATTGAATAAAATGTATTACCATTGTAAAAATTATTGTTCTTACAGTCTGTTACAAATAAACACTCACCTGGATCGCATTTTGAGTCTGTCTCTAAGCAGCAAATGTGCTGCTGTTGCCTGCTGTCTGAATGGATGCTGTAGTGTAAAACACAAAGGCACAAATGTCATCACTGCATGCATTGTAACTCTAAAGTATTTTTTCCTTCATTCAAAGTGTATTTATAGATGAATAAAACATAGATAATGGGAAAAAAAATTGCCTTGCAATCATATTCAAAAACTGAAAAACTCTGGTTTCTTCACAGCGAGGCTCAGGTGAACACAGCATCGCCTCCTCTTCTGGTGCAGCTTCTCCATGTGCCTGTCGTGGCTGTTAATATGTTCTGATTGCATGAGGATCATCGCAAATAACATCCATTATTTCATTTAAAAAGCAGCTTACATTGCAACCAAAATGAGCCAATAGCCAATACATTAAATACAGTTTAAATTTGGGTTACCAAATTTTCCCCCTCTGGATTTCTGAATTTTTTTCTTTATAGATGTTAAAGTCCAACAAATAGTCACGCACACTATAGGTGATGCTGAAATTACCCTCTGCATTCGCTCCATCCCCTTGCTCCACCCCCTGGGAGGTGAGTGGAGCAGTGAGCAGCAGTGAGCAGCAGTGGTGGCCGTGCTCGGGAATCATTTTGGTGATTTAACCCCCAATTCCAACCCTTGATGCTGAGTGAGGGAGGTAATGGGTCCCATTTTTATAGTCTTTGGTATGACTCGGCCGGGGTTTCAACTCACAACCTACCGATCTCAGGGCGGACATTCTAGCCACAAGGCTACTGAGCAGGTCTTACTGTTGCTTATTTACTTTGTTTACTTCTGGACTTGACCCAATTGAGCTGATGGTTAGTTTGCGTGCTACACCCGCTGGTCTCTAAGCAGGAATAACAGCAACAAAAGCCTGTTGTTGTTAGCCCATGTAAGAAAAATCATGACGCCAACGCTAAAAAATTAATTGGCTAAATGTATGTACAAACGTCCTCCGTCCTTTGCATTATAGGCTGTGGCAGATAACGATGATGTCCTGCTTTTTATTGAAAAAGATTATCCATCCATCCCAATTAGATAAAATTGCTCCACTTTTCCTCTCCGACCGTGACACAATGTGACGTGGGCATCCACCAGCAGGAGCAGCAGTATAACAGTCGGGTTAAAGGCGCAGGAGGCAGGTAGCAGCGCCTCACGTGGTAGCTTAGATTGTTATTTTTTTAAAGAAAACGTTACAAATAAGTGTACAGCGTGTACAAAAGTTGTATCCAAACACAACCCCCCCAAAAGATGGCCTTGCGGCGAAGTCGAAGATGTTTAAAAGTTAAAGTACCACTGATAGTCACACACACATTAGGTGTGGTGAAAATTACCCTCTGCATTTGACCCATTCCCTTATTCCACCCCCTGGGAAATGAGGGGAGCAGTGAGCAGCAGCGGTGGCCGCGCTCGGGAATCATTTTAGTGATTTAACCCCAAATTCCAACCCTTGATGCTGAGTGCCAAGCAGGGAGGTAGTGGGTCCCATTTTTTGTAGTCTTTGGCTTGTCTCGGCCGGGGTTTGAACTCACGACCTACTGATCTCAGGGCGGCGACTCTAACTACAACCTTGTTTAACGAGCTTGACCAGGTCAATTCCTGTTTTGTATTGTGTGCCAGTTTGATGACTAATTCATTGGAAACTCAATACAGAATAAAATAAAAATAAAAAAACAATATTAAAACAAATGGTTTAGGACTTGGGCAGCACGGTGGAAGAGGGGTTAGTGCGTCTGCCTCACAATACGAAGGTCCTGAGTAGTCCTGGGTTCAATCCCGGGCTTGGGATATTTCTGTGTGGAGTTTGCATGTCCTCGTGAATGCGTGGGTTCCCTCCGGGTACTCTGGCTTCCTCCCGCTTCCAATGCACCTGGGGATAGGTTGATTGGCAACACTAAATTGGCCCTAGTGTGTGAATGTGAGTGTGAATGTTGTCTGTCTATCTGTGTTGGCCCTGCGATGAGGTGGCGACTTGTCCAGGGTGTAACCCAACCCGCCTTCAGCCCGATTGTAGCTGAGATAGGCACCAGCGCCCCCTGCCACCCTAAAGGGAATAAGCGGTAGGAAATGGATGGATGGATGGGTTTATGACTTGTTTGGGAAAGGCTGCTATACAATTTAGCTAATCACTTGAAAATAAAAAATTTTAATCTAGCGATTTGTGAAGATCCGTTCAAAAAATAATTGTACTTGTTTTTATTTTCCTTATTTTATTTTTCTGAATGAGTTATGACATGTTTGTTGTCATATCAAGGCAGTTCAAGACATTGCCAACTTGACCACCGTCGCCCGGGTTGCATACCGTCTCTCCAACTTTAAACAAGAAAAGAGTTGTACGAACATTATTATTCCCACTTTTGAGTTCGACATTGTGATGATTACTCAGCAGTGTGTGGACAGATCACAGCAGCTGAAAAGATGGTGTGGACTGTAATGGCTTACTTGTGCTGCCTCCACATTGTGCGTTATTGTTGCTTCATTGATTTCTGACAACCACGTATTCTAGGTAGACTCATGCACTGCAATACTCTCAGCTCTTTGCTCACACCTTCATCTTTTTGTATAGTTATGATGTAATTGTGACGCACATGATGTAATGCAGGGGTCACCAACCTGTTTGAAACCAAGAGCTACTTCTTGGGTACTGATTGATGCGAAGGGCTACCAGTTTTACACTTTACATTTTAAGTGTATATATATATATATATATATATATATATATATATATATATATATATATATATATTGTCATTTGTAAGTTACATGTAAGTGTTATTTAAACAAGAATAGCTAAATAAATAAATATATATATATATATACATACATATATATATATATATATATATATATAAAATTAGTATTTCTGTCTGTCATTCCGTCGTACATTTTTTTTCCTTTTACAGAAGGTTTTTTGTATAGAATGAATGATGAAAAAAACACTTAATTGAACGGTTTAAAAGAGGAGAAAACACGAAAAAAATTTCAAAATGAACCAAAATATGACTTATTATATCTTTGTGTAAAATATTGGACACAGTGTGCTGTCAATCTTATGGGATGCGATGCAAGTGTAAGCCACTGTGACGCCACTGTGACACCGGTTCATTTTTTAATTTTTTGTGTAAATGTTTTTAATGATAATATCAATGAGGGATTTTTAATCACTGCTATTTTGAAATTGTTACTAATATTGATAATATTCATTTTTGTCCCACTACTTTTAGATTGTACCGTGTCATGTTTGTATGTCCTCAATTGCTCTGTTTATTAATTGCTGTTCTGAATGTTGCTGGGTTCGGTTTGGTTTTGGAATTGCACTGCATTGTTATGGTATTGTTGTGTATTGTTTTGTTGGAATGATTAATAAATTCATAAAAAAAAAAAAAAAAGAACAAAAAAAAATAATTGAAATTAAAAAAAAAATGGCCAGCGGTCAGAAGGCGACCCATCTGGTCCTTGCGGGCTACCTGGCGCCCGTGGGCGCCGCGTTGGTGGCCCCTGATGTAATGTGTTCGAGTAAAGACAGGGGACAGACGTGGGAAATAAGAGTCTTTGTTAGGATGATGACAGTGCAACGTTGTGTGCTGTATGAAAGGTGCAGATTATTGTTGCTTTAGTAGGAAAAAGCTCCTATAATTGTGTTACGGTAAAATCCAACCATGTCGACGTTAGCGGTGTCTGTTGTCCACCAAACTAAAAGGAAAAAGGCCTCTAATGAAGGACTTCCAAGCATATCTTTTATTTAGATGTTACTGTTTTGATATTGTATTTTATATTCTTATCTAACAGACATGCTGTAGTTTCATTAATGACAATAAAGCTTGCGTGCATGCACAAAGCTTTATTCCAATGGCTAACAATTTAAAATGGTAACAATACATTGCTGCATTTTGTAGTCCAAGTGAATTATGTCATGCTTTTATTTTGAAGCTTGTTTTGCACTGAACAGGAAGTCTTTATTGATTATTGCTGCTCATACAAATGGCTAATTGAGCATTATTTGGTCCATCCATCCATCTATTTCTACCGCGTGTCCCTTTAGGGGTTGCGGGGGGTCACTGGAGCCTATCTCAGCTGCATTCGGGCGGGAGGCGGGGTACACCCTGGACAAGTCACCACCTCATCGCAGGGCCAACACAGATAGACAGACAACAGTCACACTCACATTCACACACTAGGGACAATTTAGTGTTGCCAATCAACCTTTCCCCAGGTGCATGCCTTTGGAAGTGGGAGGAAGCCGGAGAACCCGGAGGGAACCCACACAGTCACGGGGAGAACTCCACACAGAAAGCCCCCCTAGCCCGGGATTGAACCCATGACTACTCATGACCTTTGTATTGTGAGGCACATGCACTAACCCCTGGTCCACCGTGCTGCCCCATTATTTGGTCTGCGCAATTATTTGGTCCGCCCAGTAAAATACATGCATGAGCACTCACCTAGCGGCACTGAAATATTTTGTCTTTTCTGGCTTATAAATGTTACAGTATTGGATGAACAATTATTTTAACTATTGTGACTGTATCCAAAGCATACAATATGTATACCAGTGGTACCACCTCAGTAAACATGTGGTTCTCCAGTACCATCATAACGAGGCAGAATTACAATACAGTAGCATAATAGGCGTAAGTATTCATTTAAAAGAAGGGATAGGTTTTATTTAACACGTATATTTCATAGATTTTGCCACTGTGACATTACACACAATGCACAACCATCATCAACAATGATATTCCATATACAATACATGTTAACAGACTTCATTGATATGCATACAAGTTTGAGAATCACTGTGTTAAAAGGAAGTGTGTTAAATGTAGGTAAATGTCCCCTTTTAAAGTACCGTCCCAAAGTACAAGATTTGATTTTATGACCAGGCTTGTAACTCAAACACTCGTATTTCAAATCAGTGTCATTCAATAAAATTAATTTAAAACAATTTAAACCGGCGTAGACCCCGCAAAACAGCACAATCTTAATATAATATGCCTTTTAAATAGAAAAAACACTTATAAACAATATTGTGTAAAAACAATATATTAGCATGAACTACAAACAGTAGTTTTATGAAGTAATAATAATAATAATGTACAGTATTTACATCAGAGTTTTCAGCTGCTTCTTCTTCAAACAGCTTCTTCATATTTTTCATGGATAAATGGCCACCGTCTGGATATCATTTCAATGTCCTTGGCTGGGGTTGGACTCATTCTTATTCAGTATGTTGCAAACTAAGAGTGCCTAGCTATGTCTGCTGCGAGGACGGTCATGTTTTTGATGATTTATTTATTTAATTCAATGCATATAATCCATCACTTCTTTTCAGCACTTTCCTTTTCGGCAACTTTCAAAGTTATGTCGATCTCTAGCTATAAGCTAATGCTTGCAAGTACGACTTTATGTTTTGGGGTGGATCTTACGTGGTTTATTGTGACAATCACTACGCCTCCCAGTGGTGGGGAGTCTCATAACTCAAATAGACGAGACAGTTTGTAGCTCTAAATACTTAAAGTTGGGCTACAAATCTATTTTTAATTGTGTTTCAAGTGTGAACCCATGTGCCTTGTGATTGGCTGATGACCAGTTTGGGGGATTCCTTGCGTCTTCTCCAAACTTCTCTTGGAAAAAAAATAATGACTGAAATAAGGACAAATGGAATAGAAATGGATTCATTGATGGATAAAAACATATATCAACACAAAAGTGTGTTGCTTGAATTGTTTTTCTGACAAATATACCACAGAGAACATCAGATTGACTTGACATTTGTCAATACGCTCGACAAATCATCTCTTCTAACTTTGGAGTGTTTTGATGAATCAACCAAGGGATTTGGTACACGTAGTGTTCTGACAGTGTGTGTAAAATTACCGTACTTTTTGGGCTCTTGAGTAAAACACTACTTGAGCCGCACCCACCAAATTTGAGATAAAAAAAAAAAAATACGTATACTGAATTAGCCGCACCGGATCAAAAGTTGCAGATAAATGCCATTCCGAAATATTCTGTAAATTTTTATTTACATACCTTAATTGTTTCCAAATTGTGCTTTTCACGCAGCAGTAAAACGGCTGACCAAAGAAAAAAAGTCTTCGTCATGGACCCACTAGCTGCAAAAGCTCACTTTCCAATCAGCTAAACAGACTCAAAAAGTCACGGTAAAGTCTTGGTGAATTTACGAAACTCAAACAATGCAAAAATTATGCCATTGTAAGTCATTAATACTAACACAGACATGCGTAAACATGTTAGCATATTCGCTAATGCCAACGACACCAGCTTGATTACATTACGATAGCACGTACAAATCTGAATGAAAACACTCCTACAGACGTCACACATGTGACAGTTTAGTAAGTATGGATTGTTTTAGTAACGTTGTAAAAATTCCAAACACTGCTTTTTGAGTAATGAATAAAGAATCATTTCGAGCAGAAATGCTATAGACAAATAGTTGACGAATATTAGACAAAACGGGATATACAGTACAGCCCAAAAGTTTGGACACATCTCATTAAAAGAGTTTTCTTTATTTTCATGACATTTACAATGTAAATTATCATTGCAGGCATGAAACCGATGAATGAACACATGTGGAGTTATGTTTTTATTGTAGTGTCTTTAAAATAGCCCCCCTTTGCTCTGATTACTGTTTTGCACACTATTGGCTTTCTCTCGGTGAGCTTCAGGAGGTAGTCACCTGAAATGGTTTTCACTTCACAGGTGTCATAGTTTTGATGCCTTCAGTGACAATCTGCAATGTAAATAGTCATGAAAGTAAAGAAAATGCATAGAAATGAGAAGGTGTGTCCAAACTTTTGGCATGTACTGTACTTCCAGTTCAAGGCACGAAACAGGAAGTACATTTTCAACCCACAGCACCTGCAGTGAGCCGACTCGTCCAAAAAATGGCGCCATAGCACAAACAATAACACACCCTTTCTGTGTCTTTGTCGGTGTTGAAAACTATTTGTCGAATACAAAACATTGTGGCTGTTGGCAAAGAAAATCCATAATTTAGCCACACAGTTATGTAAGCCAGAGGGTTCAAAGTGTGGGAAATAAGTAGCGGATTATAGTCCGAAAAATACGGTAGTTGAAAAACATCAAGCAAAAGGTTTTTGCTGATGCGGTGCTATTTGATTCATGACAAGACGAAGGATGCATGTAAGGCTTTTTTTGTCACTAAGACATCTTGTAAAATAGTTGTGATTACAGTAGTAGGAAAAAAATGACTTCTATTTTGTATGTCACTTTGGACAGAAGTGTGCCGAATGAAAAAATAGAAAAGCAGCATCTCCCTTGAGTCACTGAGAGACCTCGAACCGCCCTCAGGGCCGCTTGATACACGGCTGCGGCTCTGTTTCATCAGCGGGCTTATCTAATTCTCTGTCCCAAACACATCAACCTGGGTAATGAAAAATTCATCGAGTCAGTTACTTTGCGCAATTGAACACATCCATCATCGTCTGTTACTCCGTATTCTAGTACGCCACGTGACCGGGCCCGATCATGACCGAGCAGACCTCTTTGTAATGAATATTGACTCCGGTTGTGTTAAATTCATTGAAGCAAAGATCTAGTTTTTAAACACTGGGAACTCACGCTGTCCCACTTTAGCAGCAAAGTCTTCAAGCATTAAACGTCTTTTAAGGTTTTCATTAAAAACAGCCGAGTAGAAGTTGATTACCTGATAGCCGGAATGTGCTAAATTTCCCTCCGCAGTGGCAACTAATGTGGATTTCCCCGCTCATGCAGACTATTTGATACCCTCCCTCCTACTAGATTAACCTTTATGGCCCTAATAAATGCTCTATATTCACATCAAAAGGGATGAGAAGATGGCGCAACGCCTGATGGGAAAGGGGACCTGCTAAAAAGCGCTGGAACAGTAATCTCGGCTGTCCACTCCAAAATTGTGCTCCCTTTTGTCTTTTTAATTAAACTCAAGCGCAGTTAGGCGGCTATTTGACCTTTGCTGCCCCCTCTTTAAGGGGAGTGCTGCAGGTCATTTCCATGCATATATTAATATCCCGTTTCCTTTTAGGCCAGGCTTTGCAGATTAAGAGGGATATTGGGTCTTGGACATTCCCCATTTGTATTTGGTCGGGTGGATGTGTGTTTTTTTTTTTTTTTTAATTTGTAAAAGGGAATGTTTTTTTTTTCTTGACAGACAATAAATGTACACCGCACTTCATCACATGTTTACAGTTACACAATTCAAGATGTTTGAACAGGAGCTTATTCCCCCATCTCCATGTTTTAGCAATTATTTTAGCAATACTTTAAGTAGTAAAAAAAAAACTAATCTAAATGTGCCGTAAAGTTGATCAAGTAAAATTATAGAATATGCATATTATGTACTGTAAATAAATAAAGGGATGTTATAAAGTAATGCCTTCACTAAATAAGAGTAAATGAAGAAGTGCATTTGTAAAACATGTGTTATTAAATAATGAAATAATAAATGTGGTTCAGCATCTTTTTTCATAAACCACTTGCTTGTACCATTTCTTATCTTAGCTTTAGTGCATTACACTTTTATTCAGTCTGTTTCTTCACTGCAGAGGTCAGGGATATTTACAAAAAAACAACATTTCAACAGGTTTAAAGGCAAATCTTTTTCATTAGGCTTTATACAGAGTTGTTTTTGTTTTTTTTGTTAAATATTAAATATATTATATGCAAATATAATATAATAACATAATATATTACATATATGTTATATTTTATATTGCTATATTTTTAGTCTGGCAGCACGGTGGTACAGCGGTTAGTGTGTCTGCCTCACAATACAAAGGTCCTGGGTTCAATCCTGCGCTTGGGATCTTTCTGTGTGGAGTTTGCATGTTCTTCCCATGACTGCGTGGGTTCCCTCCAGGTACTCCTCCTTCCTCCTACCGCCAAAAACATGCACCTGGGGATAGGTTGATTGGCAACACTAAATTGGCCCTAGTGTGTGAATGTGAGTGTGAATGTTGTCTGTCTATCTGTGTTGGCCCTGTGAGGTAGAGACTTGTCCTGGGTGTACCCCAACTTCCGCCTGATTGTTGCTGAGAAACTCCAGCGCCCCCGAGCAAAGGGAATAAGCATTAGAAAATGGATGGATGGATATATTTTTAGCCTACTTTAAACCTGCATGATCATTTCCATTCTTACCCTTTCCATCCTTTGAAACTGAGCTACTGTGTGGAACAATTTCCCTGCTGGATCAATAAAGTTTGTCTAAGTTTTGAACTCCTCTCGGGTTCTTAATTAATAATCTGTTTTTTTCTATTGTATTCATTGGTATTATTACTACTGTTATTCTCCTAACTTTATTTTATTTTATTCTGGTGTGAAGCACTTTGTGTTGCAACTTGCCTGTGCACGAAGAGTGCTTTATAAATGAAAGTTATTTCATTGATTTCACTCCACATATTCATATGCAGAAATGTTTACGCTTTAGCAAATGTTTTCATAACTATGTTTTTCTGAAGGTGAAAGTCTAGTGGGATGGACTCCAGCTCACCCGTGATGACTCTAATGGGGACAAGCAGTGTAAGAAATGATTGAAAACACAGACCGCTTTGGTCGTGTGGAAAACTAGAACAATATTGGACCTTTTCATGGAAAAGTGCCAAATGTGTGTGGAAAAGGTTCCCTCTGCAGTCACCACATCTGCAGCACAGGCCTCAAGCCTGGCCTGGAACACAACTATAGCGCCACCACATATTTGGCCACTACCCCTCTTTTGCAAGCATGCGAGAGCGAGATAACGGCTTTCTGTTTGACTCGCACTGATGTGCAGCATTCCCTCCCTCCCGCATCCCACCGCTTTTGGCATAGGCCAGCCTTATTTTGTTTCACAGCTATGTGTTTTGGAAGCTTTCATCATTTCAAACCACTAACCCTCACACTGTCCTCCACGGGTACCAAATGTCACCCCTACCATCCTGCACTGGCCATGCTATTAGTTCCACAATGACAAGACCTGAGGTGTTATGGTGGGATTAATCAAATACATCATTAAAAGTGGGACTGTGGAGAAAACTTGAATAACTTTCATTTACATATGTTCAAGCACATGGCAGGTACTCGTCAGGTAGCCCAACCACAGGGCACAGCTCAGCTCTGAGACCAGGGCACTGCTCTGGGATCTGCTGAGGCTCATTAAAGACAGCAGATTATTAACAGGCCTCTGCAAAAGTCGCCATTAAATCTGTTGTTTTATAATGACCTTTTATTGTTATTATTTTATTTTTGTTTCATATTTAAATATCAAAAAATTTACTACTATTAGTAGTAATTGCTTTACTAAATATAAATTCATAATCATAGTCATTTGTTGTTGTTTTTTACAAAAACAAATTCCAGAATAACAATATGCTCACACTTAGTATTTGTTTTACCTCAACCAAGTGCAAAAATTATAAATGAGTGATTTTTTGTTTGTTTGTGTGTTTTAGTGGTTTCATGGAAAAGTCATTTTGTGGAAAGTTTTGTTTTTGTTTGTGCAGATATTTGTCACATACCGTAGGCCAGTGGTTCTGAAATGGGGGTACGCGTCCCCCAGGGGGTACTTGAAGGTATGCCAAGGTGTACGTGATATTTTTTTTAAAAGTATTTTAAAAATAGCAACAATTCAAAAATCCTTTATAAATATATATTTATAGAATAATACTTCAACAAAAAATGAATTTAAGTTCATAAACTGTGAAAAGAAATGCAACAATGCAATATTCAGTGTTGACAGCTAGATTTGTTGTGGACATGTTCCATAAATATTGATGTTAAAGATTTCTTTTTTAGGGGGAAATATGTTTAGAATTAAGTTGATGAATCCAGATGGATCTCTATTACAATCCCCAAATAGGGCACTTTAAGTTGATGATTACTTTTATGTGTGGAAATCTTTATTTATAATTGAATCATTTTTCACTTTTTGAACAAGTTTTTAGTTATTTTTATATCTTTTTTTCCAAATAGTTCAAGAACGACCACTACAAATGAGCAATATTTTCCACTGTTATACAATTTAATAAATCAGAAACTGATGATATAGTTCTGTGTTTTACTACTTTATCTCTTTTTTCAACCAAAAATGCTTTGCTCTGATTAGGGGGTACTTGAATTAAAAAAAATGTTAACAGGGGGTACATCACTGAAAAAAGTTTGAGAACTACTACCGTAGGCAACTAGATGCTGGTAAATATGAGGATGGCACAAGAGTCGGTTTACCCCGTAGGACAAATTAATCCAGTCCCAGTTGTCATGGAACAGCAGCAAGGTCTAATTTCATATCCAAATGATATCAATTTAGTAGGCTTTTTCCCCTCATGTCTGTCCTGGCAGCAGTGCTTGTGTCAGAGGTCATGTTTCACATTAGAAAGGTCACATGACCTCATACTGTTAAGCGAAATGTGCAAGCAGGAGTCAAGCCCCATTATGGAAGTGCTGGAGCGACGGAACCTGATCCGCGACAGTCAGTCAGTCAGCTCGGTTTTGCCGGCAATTAGCGCGGTAATGTGCGCGGACGCAGCGGCGTGCGCGGCTGAGCGAGGCATCGTGTGTCCACCACTGCTTAACGAGGCCTTTATGGAGATGAAGTAGGGGTTGTGGGGAGAGGAAGAGACGAGTGCTAACCGGGGTGATTGGAGCTGGCTGCAGCTATTAAAACAGCACGAGGTGAAGGGGCGGCAGGGAGATGGGGGGGTGCAGGACTGTGGAAAACAGGACTGCAAATTGCTGTTTGGTTGGTGTCAACCCCACTTACAGCCCTTATTTGAATGCTTTAGGCAGAAGCTGAGAGGCCTGTGCTGAACCCCTAAGCGACTTCTCAATTAGTGTGCGGCCTAGCGGAACTGCCAGACACGATTGTGCCCCCCCCCCCAAACCACCGAGTCTCATCTCGCTACTGCTTTTCAAGTTGCATGTTTGCCAGATGTCATTTCTATGAAAATTGTGTTTATCTCGACATGAGTTGTTTTACAGAGGAACCTCAAATTAAAAACAATTTACAAACTTTTCAATTTAGGAACCATGGACTGCATAAAACTATGCTTTGGTGTACGCACCTTGTTTTCATGTACGAACATTTCATCCACCTATTGTGTGGCTTTCAGTGCAGCCATTTTGTGTCCGGAAGCACATCCATGAGCGCGAGGTCGGTAGGTCATGAGTTCAACCCCGGCCGAGTCATACCAAAGACTATAAAAATGGGACCCATTGCCTCCTTGCTTGGCACTCAGCATCAATAGTTGGAATTGGAGATTAAATCACCAAAATAATTCCCGGGCGCGACAAAGACTATAAAAATGGGACCCATTGCCTCCTTGCTTGGCACTCAGCATCAATAGTTGGAATTGGAGATTAAATCACCAAAATAATTCCCGGGCGAGACCACCATTGCTGCTTACTTAATGAATGAGGTGGGCGGGGCCAGGGTTAAGGGGGGAGGAGTATATTTATAGCTAGAATTCACTGAAATTCAAGTATTTCAAACCAAAGGCTACTCAAATAGTGAAAGGTAAGTGTTATTTCTTTATATTGTATATATATATATATATATATATATATATATATATGTATATATATATATATATATATATATATATATACAGTGAAGAAAATAATTATTTGAACACCCTGCTATTATGCAAGTTCTCCCACTTAGAGATCATGGAGGGGTCTGAAATTTTCAGGGTAGGTGCGTGTCCACTGTATGAGAGATAAACAAACCATGACGTCTTAGTGTATTACCAACAATGACCATGGAAAAAGTGGTCCCAGCTCTTTTCAGTTCATTGACCAAGTCCTCCCGTGTAGTCTTGGGCTGATTCCTCACCTTTCTCAGCATCATTTAGACCCCATGAGGTGATATCTTGCATGCGGCTCCACTCCGATTGAGATTGACCATCATGTTTAGCTTCTTCCATTTTCTAATGATTTCTCCAACAGTGGACCTTTTTTCACCAAGCTGCTTGGCAATTTCTCCAGAGCTCTTTCCATCCTTGTGGAGTTGTACAATTTTGTCTCTGGTGTCTTTGGACAGCTCTTTGCTCTTAGCCATGCTGAATGTTTGGGTCTTACTGATTGTATGGGGTGGACAGGTGTCTTTATGCAGCTAACGACCTCACACAGGTGCATCTGATTCAGGATAATACAGTGGAGTGGAGGAGGACTTTTAAAGGCGGACTAACAGGTCTTTGAGGGTCAGAATTTTAGCTGATAGACAGGTGTTCAAATACTTATTTTCAGCTGTATCGCACAAATAAATTGTTAAAAAAATCATAGATTGTGATTTCTGGATTTTTCTTTTTGGGTTATCTCTCATACAGTGGACATGCACCTACCGTGAAAATTTCAGACCCCTCCATGATTTCTAAGTGGGAGAACTTGCAAACTTGCAAAATAGCAGGGTGTTCAAATACTTATTTTCTTCACTATATATATATATATATATATATATATATATATATATATATATATATATATATATCCATCCATCCATTTCCTACCGCTTATTCGCTTTCGGGGTCGCGGGGGGCGCTGGCGCCTATCTCAGCTACAATCGGGCGGAAGGCGGGGTACACCCTGGACAAGTCACCACCTCATCGCAGGGCCAACACAGATAGACAGACAACATTCACACTCACATTCACACACTAGGGCCAATTTAGTGTTGCCAATCAACCTATCCCCAGGTGCATGTCTTTGGAGGTGGGAGGAAGCCGGAGTACCCGGAGGGAACCCACGCATTCACGGGGAGAACATGCAAACTCCACACAGAAAGATCCCGAGCCTGGATTTGAACCCAGGACTGCAGGACCTTCGTATTGTGAGGCAGACGCACCAACCCTTCTGCCACAGTGAAGCCCTATATATTATATATATATATATATATATATATATATATATATATATATATATAACATCCTCAGGTCTCCATTTAGCAAGGTGGCCCAATGTACAAGATTTAGGCCACAAGGGTTGCCGCCGCCTTGTGCTTCGCTGACCGTTCATGAGTGACTATATCCGTTTGCCCACTGTGTTCAATGGAGAAGTCTGATCTACAAAATTTGCAGGTAGCATACCCCTTTTCCTTCGAACTGTCCTGGATTAACTTAAATTCTTGTTTCCAATCATTTTGGAACTTGCAAGCGTACTTCTTCTTCTTAATCGTCGTCGCCATGACTGTCTGTTCTTCGTTCTTCTGCTTCGTCTCCTTCTTGTTGTGGGTGCAGTTGTGCACTTTCCAAAAGCCGTAGATGTTATAAATGACTGGGCCGGCATGCTGTTTATATGGAGGAAAAGTGGACGTGACGACAGATTGTCCTCACTCAGGTCCGCATGGACCAATATTGTTGTCCGACTGGAAATCGGGAGAAATTCGGAAGAATGGTTGTCCCAGAAGATTTTTAGGAGACGCACTGAAATACGGGAACCTCCAGGAAAATTCGGGAGGGTTGGCAAATATGCCCAGTGTGTGTGTGAAAATTATTGGTACTCTACATTCTTAACTTAACTGTTTGCTGTCAGCTATACTGCTACTTTGTGCGCTTTTTACATGTTTTTTGTCTTTTTACAACATGTCTCTCGTTTTGCTAACTCAACATGAGTCCAAATTAAGCATTGGACAAGTGATGTGTGTTTTGAAACATTCAGGAAGTATCCACAGCGTTGTCGACACTTTCTCCCCTACCTCCCCCTCCCTTCCGCTGAACACTAAACAGATTAACCGACAAAGTTAAGTGCATTTTTTAAAAATAAATATTAAAGTTCATAAAAATGTACACAGTGTGTAACTGTTAAATTTAAGTTTATATATATATATATATATATATATATATATATATATATATATATAGATAGATATATATATATATCTATATATATATATATATATATATATATATATAAATATATATATATAGATATATATATATATATAGATATATATATATATATATATATATATATATATTTCAAACTGGGTGCACTGCAGGGCTTAGTGAGAATGTGGCTGCTAATAGGACAATTCAACTCCTTTTTAAATAAAAGTTGATCCATCACCCCCTTGTTATGTTTGTTTGATATACAGTACTGTATAGCGCTTTATATTGTGTTCAGCATGTAAAAACATTTACTAAAATATGGACTTTGATCGAGGATGTGAATCATTACTAATATTAACTTGGTTTCTTATGGAGGAATTTGCTTCAATATACGGATTAATATACACATTTAAAAGACCCTATACAGTTCATGAACAAAGGATCCACTGTATTGTTAATTCATTGGTATTATTAAGCAGTGTGAAACCACAACACAGTGACTTCCTGCCCAGTGTCGTTTCCAATATGAAAGTAGTGGCTAGTTTTGGTTATGTTGACAACCCCTAATGTTGATCAAAGACTATAAAAATGGGACCCATTATCTCCATGCTTGGCACTCAGCATCAAGGGTTGGAATTGGGGGTTAAATCACCAGAAACTATTCCCGGGCGCAGCCACCCCTGCCCACTGCTCCCCTCACCTCCCAGGGTGTGATCAAGGGTAATGGGTCAAATGCAGAGAATAATTTTGCCACACCTAGTGTGTGTGTGACAATCATTGGTACTTAACTTTAACTTTTTAACGTCGGTCAACCGGTTTCAGAGGGGTGGACATAAGCAAATTTTACTCTATTGTTGTTTTTGCCACACACTTTAATACATTTCCCACAAACTGTCAGTCTGAGCCAAGAAACACAGTTGAGTTAATGTTGCTCTGTCTGGGCGCTGAAGTCACACCTCACTTAGCAACTTTTAAAGGCACATACACACCCTGGTCTCATGAAACATCTCAACTATTTATTTTGTATATTTTTTTAACTAAAGCAATAAATACTCCAAGTAATTAATTACATTCATTAAGGAGTAATTCAGTTAGTAATTTAATTTTTTTTTTTTTAGCAAAGTAACAAGTAACTATTGAATTCTTTTTTCAAACCAGTTTTCCAAACACTGCTTTGTAACGAGGGTTACACCTCAGAGATAACACACTCCACAATGGGTGAGTCCGCCTTGCTGAATCGAGTGGAGCCAGTCCCGTGTGTGAAATGAGATGTAAATGTAGCGATTTTAACACCCTGATTTATTCATGAGGAACGCCAAAAGGAAGACGAGAATGCTAATGCTACACACGGCTTTGCCCTCGGCTGAACCGCATCGACAAACAAGTCGCTCAACAAAGGAATTAACAACTTCATTACGTCACCTGACAGCCCTGGCCCATCATACCTTGCTCCACGCTGACTTTAATGGTCGATCGAAGGCTTATCTGTGACCACTGATGACACCAAGTAACTTTTTGTTCAGGCAAACATTGTGAAAGACAGGTGAATATTGGTAAAATATAATTGGTTTTCAGAGGGTTGAAAAACTCAATGGGGTGCTGAGGTCCAGAATGGTTGTGAGGTTTTGTTAAAGGTGGCACCCTGGATGCAATGATAGTGACAACAAACATAACATCAAGATGACCAAAATTTCACTAAAAGTTCGCTATGTTTTCTTTACTTCTGAGAATTAATATTTCAGTCATTTCCCACATTGTCATTTCCTTTTCGAGTAAAGTGTCGATTACCAACTCTACTTGGAACGCCCCCTTTCTGATAGGGCGCCCCCATTTAGTGTGACGTGATTTCCATAACTAGAGCTTATTTCCCCACATAGACATTGTAGATAAAAGCATTTAAAACTCTGGATTACTTTAAAACTGATAGGGTTAACAATAGGAGCAAAAAACTAATATAAAAGAATCACAATTTCCGGACTTACCTGCTCTTACATCTCTTCCATAAACGACATATTCCGTGTTTTCTCATGCTCTTTAAGCATTTCCTCAATCCTCTTGATGAAAACATCAGTAGAAGAGGACACAAAAGTTTATATTTCTCTGTTATTTTCCTGGTTCTGACTTAGTCTTTTTCCCCTTGAGGGTGCTCATAATTTTCACACCACATTTAGTTTGGATCTTTGAAATATTTTTATATCCAAACTCTGATCTAAACGTTTCTTCTTCAAAGACAGAATAATTAAAATTATGGTTGCAAATTACTCTCCTCTTGCTTGGTCCGTCCGATTTTGCAGAATTCAAATTTGACTGAAGAAGTCCATACTTTCCTGAGACTTAGACAAACTTTATTGATTCACAAGGGAAATTGTTCCAGACAGTAGCTCAGTTTCAAATGATGGAAAAGGTAAGGATGGAAAGGATAATGCAGGTATAAAGTGGACTAAATATTTACATATTATATATACACAGTATATAATATATACTGATATATTATTATACTTTTATATAATATATATGTGGAAGTCGCTTCCTAGCGATTTCGCTGATCACACACGTCACAGGAGACCGGCCTCCAGAATTGAACAAAGTTTTAATATGCATCAACAGTTTTTGCTATATTTGACTTTTCAGTCTTTCCAAAACCTCTCCGACTCTTCAACCCCCCCTGCTCCCGGCCGCTTACTGTTAAAGACAACAGATGATTAGATTAACACGTACCACCTGTGAAATCTAATCACCTGCCAGCTGTGTCTCGCCGTCAGCACATGCCCCGCGCCTGCCCGATGGTGCTCGTTCTCTGTACCATGGACAGCGGCTGTGACTTTTTCTCCGACAGACAGAGCTGACTACAACTCCCCCCACAATATACAATATATAACAAATCCCAATTACCATGTACAGTACTAAAATATATGTAACAGCTGCAGCAAAATAAAAAAAGGCAGCATAAAATAGAGAGCAGATCCAGCAGAAAATATACATTATGAACAAAGAGAGGTGGCGAACATAGAAGCGGTCAGGTAATAGACAGATATCATCTATTGCTGTATGGCGAGTGATTATACAGCTGGATGGAGTGCAGAATGAAGGATATATTCTCATTTGGAAATGCATGCAGGCTGACCCCCCCCCCTTTAGTTGTATTACTACAACATGCAATGATGCAGCTGGCAGACATATTTAATCATGTATTTATGATTCTGTGCAAAAATATCATGATTTGACATGAATATACGACTAAAAACATGATACATATTAAAGTGTTTCCAGTCTTCTGTAGGTGACGTCAGAAGGCTGATACAGGCCCGCCCACATTTTGGAGCTCAGTGGATTTGTGGTTAGAGTGTCCGCCCGGGCGAGTCAACCCATTGCTTCCCTCCACTCAGCATCAAGGGTTGGAATTGGGGGTTAAATCACCAAAATGATTCCTGAGCGCAGCCACCGCTACTGCTCACTGCTCCGCTCACCTCCCAGGGTGTGAACATGGGGATGGGTCAAATGCAGAGGATAATTTCACCACACCCGGTGTGTTTCTGACTATCATTGGGACTTTAACTTTAACTTTGAAAAAAAGCCTAGAATCAATACTATGTCTATTTCGGGAGACATTTTACCTGTAGACATCATTTTTAGGTTCAGAACTATGAAATAAGTGCCAATGTTGTTTATCCCTTTAATGGTCGCTCACATCGTGGTTATCACTCCAAAGTAGAAGTGTTTATTAGAACGAAAATAACCAAAAGCGACATGCAAGAACATACATTATGATACCTAGAGTTGCTGGATCCATAAGAATTTAGTGAGAAACAGAGGATTTGTATTGCAATGAAGAGTACAGTAACGCACATTTTTGTAAAGCAGTGCCACACTGCAAGCAAGGTCAGCTAGAAAATTAAGACAGAATTAGAACATCCGGAACGCAACACCAGTTGACTAGTAATATTTTATGTTTTTTTTGGTTTTTAAAGATAACGGGAAAATGGTTTCACTGTTTCTGACATATTTCACACTTTTAATGAGACAGTGTGTGGATGTTAAACTGGCATTAAAGTTGCGCTTTAAAGAATGGCTACCATTTACCTCGTCCCAAACAAAACAATTCACTCACAGCAATTACCTTACGAATTTCCTGTAATTACTTGGGGCCATTCACGTATAATCTGGAAATGCTGAGAGGTCAAACTGGGCGCCGGTAATCGTGAGTGATTGAGTCTGAAGGAGTGTCAAACACACACACACACACACACAAACACACAGGAGGGTCTGTTTCCACCCAGCACTTAATTGTCCTGATGAGAGGGGTCACGTTTTGTTTAGTGGAGGTCAAGAGTGGCTCTTTTGTTTTGGTTCCTAAAAGCACAGAAAGGAATGCCATCTGATGGGATGAAATGACAGGCCCTCAACGGCAATATCATTTAGTCTGCAGTTGAAGTGCAGCCATAATTAATTTGAGAGAAAACTATGCACTAAAAAGGTCCTTTGTTCAGTTGTAATTTCTCATTAAAGCAGCTGCACTGCTGAAAAACCTGAATTCAATTTAAGGCGTTGCTTTAGAAGCAAAAATGTTTCACCCTGTTCAACACCGTTTATTCATTGTACCCCATTTCAACTACTAGAATTCTCAATGAGCACTGCATTGTGGTATTATTCACATGTACAACAGTACAAAATAATGTTTTTGAAATATAAAGAACAATTTTATGTAGTCAGAAATAATTCGACATTATTTTATGAAAATTAGCCTTTATTGTATAATAATAATGATATCAATAATTAATTTAATTGGTCCCCACATACAACAATTTTCCAGTGGAGTATCTAAGTACTTTTCAGTTAATTTTTAACGCAAGGGAAAATAATGGGTCATTATACACTGAAAAAAATGACTTTTTGGTGCTGTAAACTCTATTAGAGTAACTGTCCTAATTTATACCTAATATTTTCAACATTCAGTAAGAACTACAGTTTAAGTAAAATTAAACATTTTATTTACGTAATACATGAATTATGGGGGAAGAGTAAGTTTTACTTATGTTTCCTCATACTAATTAAATGTTAAATAGTTGTACGTACATAAACCTAAAAATATTACATAAACTTTACTCTGAAAATCTAGTGTTTTGAAATGCATGCATGACAACGTATGCGCACAGCACAACAGGCTCTGGCCAACTGGCTCTGCTCCGGCCGTTAGGATCACTTCATAGAGCACTGCAAGGTGGCATTATGGGTAATTCTTATCTTGCGTTTATAATGTCTTACAGAGTCGATGTTCTCCAGAAATGTATTTGGTGTGGGTTCACAGAGTGTGGCGCATATTAGTAAGAATGTTAAAGTTGTTTATATCACAACCGTCAGTGTAAAAGGTATGGCTGTTGAGTAAGTATGCATTGCAATCTCGTATTAAAAAATAGCGAAGCTAATGCGTCGTTCCGGCACGTGTAGAGCTTTGTGTAAAAGTGGGTGCGATGAAATGCTGAAGAGCAGTGGTCCTCAACCATTGGTCCGCGGCCGCAGAATAATATTTTATCAAAGTCTTTTTAATCGCACTCAATTTCTTACCGCACGCCATTGACAAGCGCAGGAGTGAGAACAGGTTTTAAAATAATTAGCTCTCCGGCGGCTATTAAAGGAAATACGGTATATAAAATGTACTTAAAATTTTGAGTAAAATGATGTTCCTGCCAATGAAAAACAAGTAGACTGTACTTAAATAGTTTAAATAAATATAACTTAAAACTTGGATGTAATTAAGTAACTGTTACTTAATTACTTCACAACTGTTATGTTATATGGTAAGTAGAGTTTACTTGAAACTGGTAAGTGAGTGTTACTTGATATTGCAGCATTAAATTTTACTTAAATCATTTGCGTGCAAATACTTACAATAATTTTTTCAAGTAAATCTTATATGTTATTTTTTTCAGTGTATCACCCGTGGAACACATACAACACAATCATGATAGTGATGTTTCGATCTGGATTTTAAACTGCCAATTCTAAAACCAATAATTCATGAGCGATACCGTGGCCGGTAACAATTACATGTATTCATTTTGATATTTTAAATGTATTTACAGTTAGTGTTAGACAGTTTATCAATAAATCAATATTTAAACAAGTGTTTAATTGTCTTTAATTACATATTCAAGCAAAACAAAGTCAATTGTAAAGAACTAAACCAACGTAAAAAACTATGAAGTATTTAGTTCGCCGGAGTCCAGAGAATTATTCTCTATCAATCAATCAATCAATCAATCAATCAATCAATCGTTTATTTATATAGCCCTAAATCACAAATGTCTCAAAGGACTGTACAAACCATTACGACTACGACATCCTCGGAAGAACCCACAAAAGGGCAAGGAAAAATCACACCCAGTGGGCAGGGAGAATTCACATCCAGTGGGACGCCAGTGACAATGCTGACTATGAGAAACCTTGGAGAGGACCTCAGAAGTGGGCAACCCCCCCCTCTAGGGGACCGAAAGCAATGGATGTCGAGCGGGTCTAACATGATACTGTGAAAGTTCAATCCATAGTGGCTCCAACACAGCGGTGTGTAAACATTAGCAGAATCATAAACAAAAGTTATTGATCTATTCACTCTGGCATTGATTACAGCTACACTGGCATCCACATAATCAATTTTGATTCGTCTTCTTCTTAAGTGTCATGTAGTTCTGGTTGACATGCCAATAGTTGTTATATTATTCTCTCCTGAGACCTTTTTCAATCCAAATGGTAATTTCCTTAATATTTGCTGCAAAGTCCTTCCATCTCCACTTCTTAAATTTGACTTACCACTTTGTTCATGGTGTTGTTTAAAGATTTCTTAGAGGTTAGGTTAGCTATTCGCATGCTTGCTCCTAGTGTGTTAGTACTGTAACCCAGTGATAATGTACTTGTGATGCTTTCGATTAAAAAATGTTGGTCTACAATATGTAATGTTACATGTATGTTAAATTGCTAATAGTAAATATTCATTATTTGACAGTTGTTTGTTTAAGTACCACAAATGTACTTTGAATTTAAATTAAACAACATGTATTCAGTCCAAATTATCCAAACATTGACATTCGTGACAAATATAGTCAGGCTTAACATGGCAAGTTTGAGGCTAAAAGCCCGAGATTGATATTTTCCCTGCTTGTATGATATGGTTTAGTTAAAGCTGAAATAGACTTGTAATATCCTCCACCCTATTAAGTGAATACAATTGTTAAATGGGTTAAATGGGACATAGGGTTCGAACAAACTCATTTCAAGTCAAGCAAGGTAACGGTTATTTTCTGGCCGTGGTCTTCCTCAATGCATTTCGAGAAGGACTAAATAAAAAAATCCGGACCAGATGTGTTGTTCGATAGGCTGTCCCCGGTGCCAGCCCACCTGCTAGACCGAGCTGGGTGCCAGATAGTGGCACACAAGCCTCGCAATTATCTGCACCAAACATGCACAGCCCCAGTGAGTCATTGCTCTTCACAGTTAATTTAACTAATCTCAACTGGAGGGGATGATCCAAAAGAATAATGCATCCAGGGGGCTGAACACGATGCAGTTCAATTGAAACTATCCAAAAGAAGGCAAAAAGGTATGGAAAATGTGCAACTTTTTTTTATTTTGCAGAAAAAAAATGTCCCTGCCGTCATTGAAGGGACCATTGGGTGTTGAAAATACTGAACAACAATGTAATAATGAATGCAACCATTAAAAATGTGTATTACATCCAACTATAGCTACAGTTATACAGTACAGTAGTTAGTTGCAAATATTAAAAAGTTGAATCGTCCGGGGAAGAAAAAAGTTGAGTAACGCAAAATTAAGACAGTTGAAATTTTTCATTAACTTGCATTGCAATTAAAAACACAGAAAAGGAGCTAATCTTTGCAAATATAAAATACTGCATTAGTTTGTTGCATCAAAACCTGCCATTTCCATGGTTTTGGTAATTTTTTTGGTTGTAAGACTCAATCGTGTTGTTTTTGTCGAAGAAAAAAATCCTCTGGCAAATGTCTTCCACGTACTTTCAACGCAGCCACAAATACTTGGGAAATTAAAATATGAAAATTGCATGTGAATGCTGAAAAACTGAAGTCAAAACTGAAATGCTGACAGGTTGCCAGATAATGTTGATTAACAAAATATAGGACTCCAAGGCATACCTGTAAAATTTGCTAAAACAAAAACGGGCGTGCTTACGTAAATATGCTAATATTGCCATTATTACCTTGTGTCAAGTGCCAAGTTATGGGACTCGGACATGTATGCCTGAAAGGTTAGCCAAGAAAGCTAGCATGCTTACAGTTAGCATGTATTAAGTAGGAATACTTTAGAATTGCTTAATTAATGCGAAACAAAATAGTGCAAATTGTGAAAATGTGAACATAGAGAAGCCCGAGCAGAACTATTTTCTGCAGGTTTAGTGCGAGGAAGCTACGGTTGTGCTCAAGGGTGAGTGAGTGCTGTTAAGGTGGTGTGGTATTACTGGTCTTGGTGGTCTTGCATAATTTACAGACCATATTGATCCGACTACGGTCCGTTTTAAACAATCCATAAAACTGCCATACTGTCGAGGTGACTTTCTGTTTTATCAACAATTTCTTCGCTCTCTGTATCACTCATTTTTAGTGTCTCTTCTTACTCAAAAAAAGTGAGAAACATGATAGTTGATATTGTTACCTGATTGGCTATTGGTCTGTTTACTCCCATTGATCAGTGATCACTTCCTGTGTTGCTTGGTTACCAGAGAACTAACGCCTTTGTTCAAAATTATTTAAATAAAAAAAAATATATATCAAATGTGCTATTGACAGCATTTGATATTAAAAAAGATTACGTGTTTATCGCATTATATATTGGCATCTTGTATCGCTCAGCCATTTCACGTTGTTTAAAATTATGAGGTTAACAATACTCCGGCTTCCTCCCACTTCCAAAGACATGCACCTGGGGATAGGTTGATTGGCAACACTAAATTGGCCCTAGTGTGTGAATGTGAGTTTGAATGTTGTCTGTCTATCTGTGTTGGCCCTGTGATGAGGTGGCGACTTGTCCAGGGTGTATCCTGCCTTCCGCCAGAATGCAGCTGAGAGGCTTCAGCACCCCCCACGACCCCGAAAGGGACAAGCGGTAGAAAATGGATGGATGGTTTATTTGTGGCCCTGCAATAAGGTGGCGATTTGTCCAGGGTGTACCCCGCCTACTGCCCGATTGAAGCTGAGATAGGCTCCAGCCTCCGTCGCGACCCCGAATGAGACAAGCGGTAGGAAAATGGATGGATTGTTTATTTGAACAAGTACAATGCACAATCAACATTACTGTAAAAGAGCAAGTTTTAGCTACAGAGCTAGTTTTCAACCACAGTCCCTGTGCAAGATGTAAAATGCCAGCCGCAAACAATATACAAAAAAAACAACAACCATTAATAGGCTACTTAAAATATTAAAACAATTGATTAATATCTTACACGAATCTACGGAATCATTTAGCACAACCACTACAAATTATGCTTCAACAGCACCATGAACAATTACACACTGGCAAAGCTACACTGGCAGCAGGCAGGTAGTTCAAACATCATAAAGTAAAATATTGATGATGTACACAAGTTTGATTCTCAAGTAGCCATGGTTCAAGCATATTTTATGAATCGCCTTAATGTATCTTCATAGCCTATATGAGAAGGGATATTGTTCCAAAACTGGACTGCCCTTACTGAGAAGCCCAACTAGATGAAAGCCCTTTTCCTGAGGGGAGCTATCAGGTTGTCTGGGGAGGTGGATCTAGTTTGAGATGTGCAAAATCAAAGTTGTGGTGGGGGCAAACCACGTAAGATTTTAACGGATTAGCATTATGAACTTTAACCAAAAATGTCCCAATTCAGTAAGTAATTTCAGAAAGGAGACCACAGTTGACTAGGACTTGACTGAAGCAAGTTGGCCTGTGTAAGTAAGCAGAAGTCAAAGTAACCATGTCTCATATTTTCTTCACACTTTTAAAGTTGCTTAATGAAAAAAAAGCAGACCTTTTAGTGGGAGGGTGAATGGAAACCAATTAGGCCACGTTTCTCCGAGCTGTCTGTTCAGGGCAATGCTCCGTTGTATACCCGGCAGTCTCTCAGAAAGCAGGCCATAATTCATCATTAGGACATCAGAGTCCAGGTGCAGATGAGAACTGATAGAGCCTGGCAACTACCAAGTCGGGGCACTCGAGGAAGAAAATCTTATCCCACGGACAATTCCCAGGTCATGGCCACGGTAATTGAAATAATTGTGCCCCGAACGTTGTTTAATCACTGACAATCACACAGGCTGGGGGTATTAAACTGAGGAATGCGGGAGTCTGATTACATCTGCCACCCTCCCCTGAACGCCATCAAGCTTCTCATCGGTTCCGTCGAAACTTTCTCCAACTACAGCAGAAAACCTGCATGACGTTTGGAATTCATTCCACAAACTCCAGCACCTAAGTGAGACGCCAGCCTGGTTAAAGACAGGCCGATAAACCAACTGAGGACAATCCGGTTAAAAAAAGCCTATGTTGAGATGCAACAAATCATTTGTCTGTTATTAACCCTGAGCCTGTAATTATGCAGATTACCATAGATTTTCCTCGGGTGCCTGGAAGTGAGATCCAGGGGTTGTTCTCGGTGTGGCAGGCGGACGAGGGAATGGCCATGCATTACTGAACTTGCCACATTCATCATGTTGACTGATGGCACAGAGAGTCGGTCCCCGGGTCCCAGTGGTTAATGTAGTGGGTAATTAACTGTCATTTGCCTAGTAATAGGCCGATGATCAATGGTTTGTGAGGAAACAAATTCTAATCTGGCAGCTGATGAATGCGTGCTGAGGCTGGGGCAACTGAAGTGGTGGGAGGGACGGGAAAGATGGAGATTGGTTGGAGGGAGGAACACCGCAGCCGGAATTTTTAATGGACACTGGGAATAAACCTTGCAAAATAAAAATAAAAAATAGATACCCGTTTGGAAAGTTTAAAAATGACTAATTAGATAACACACACTATATATTGTTTTGTATTTGTTGATTAAATGATGGCTTTTATGCTATCAAAGAGATGGTACCAGCTACTAAGTTAATTGGGCTTGACCTTTATTCTGTAACTTTTAGCACCATTGGTTCCGAAATGTATTCAAAGTTGTTCATTCAAATTTATTAAAAAAAAAATGGGTGCACAAGAATTCCGGGAAAATGTAATTAAATTATTAAAAGACCAAAATAAAAAAAACATATGTAAACTTCTGATAAATGTTTCCGATATACATTGAAAAAAAATGACCCGAGTTAATTTGATGTGTTTGTTTAGATTAATACAATGTGTTTTTTTTATTTTTTGTTGATTAAATGAAGGCTTTTATGCTGCCTAAGGGACACTTCCAGCTGCAGTCAATCACGGTCAGTAGGACTTGGTCCACATTCTGTAACAGTCATTTGTTATTAGATATATTTAACTTGTGAATCCAATGTATTAATCAATTTAAAAAAGCAATAATTGTGGAAAAACAGTTCCTTTAAAAACAGGTGTGTCAAACTATTTTTTTATTAAGGGGCCACGTCGCAATTATTCCTGGCAGCCCTCAGACCTTCATTTGTAACAGTCAATACATACAAATATCAATGTACATTAGCCCTGTCACACGATCAGCATTATTTTTTTGGATTATTGCATTTTTTCCAACAGATTGTTGGATAACTTGCTTTTATATAGTAAGTCAATCAATCAATCAATGTTTACTTATATAGCCCTAAATCACTCCAGTTGAACAGTATTTATCATCCATCCATTCATTTTCTACCGCTTATTCCCTTCGGGGTCGCTGGAGCCTATCTCAGGTACAATTGGGCGGAAGACCGGGTACACACTGGACAAGTCGCAACCTCATCGCAGGGCCAACATAGATACAGTATTTATCCTTGATTACCAAAAAAGGGGCTTTGAACAATTTGTTGCATGATCAGATAATATTAAAGTGTTGGACATATGCAAATGCTTGCAGTAGATTTTGTATGTCAAAATTAAAAGAACAAAAGAAAAATTATAATAAGGTAGAAAGTGCTTTATTATTTCCAGCCTCTCGCAGGCCACACAAATGGCATTAAATGACTTGGCAGGCCACAATAAATGATGTTGCAGACTTAGACTTAGGCAAACTTTGTTGATTCACAAGGGAAATTGTTCCACACAGTAGCTCAGTTACAAAGGATGGAAAGTGTTAGGATGGAAAGGATAATGCAGGTATTAAGTAGATTAAAAATGTACCGTAGTATCAATATAACCTATAACGTGTGGAATATTTACATATTATATATACAGTATATAATATACCGTATTTCCTTGAATTGCCGCAGGGCATATAGTATGCGCCTACCTTGAATTACTGCCGGGTCAAACTTGCTTCACAAAAATAATTAGCGCATGCTTAGTATTACCGCCTGGTCAAACTTGTGACGTCACGAGTGACACTTCTCCTGTCGTCATTTTCAAAATGGAGGAGGCTGATTTCAATACCGGTAATTTGAAATCGCATAAAGGGAAGAAGATTAAGAGCTATTCAGTAGGATTTAAGGTCCAAGCTTACATCACACTAAATTTTTTTACTGCATACCTTTGGTAAGTGCCGGAGTGAGAGGAGGTTTTAAAATAATTAGCGCATGCTTACTTTTACCGCATGCCTTTGGTAAGCGCAGGAGTGAGAAGAGGTTTTAAATTAATTAGCGCCCCGACTGCAATTCAAGGAAATACGGTAAACTGACATATTGTATTATATTTAATTTATTTATGATACATACAATATATAACAAATCCCAATTACCATGCACAACAATAAAGTAGATGTAATAACTGCAGCAAAACTGCAGACCATAATAAATGATGTGGCGGACCACATAAAAAAATTAAATGTGGTGGGCCACGATTAATGATGTGGCAAACCACACACAATGATTGGGTGGTTTACAATAAATGATGTGGCGAGCCAATATAAATGATATGGCGCGTCAGATCTTGTCCAAGGGCCTTGAGTTTGGCACAAAAAAAGACCAAAAGAAACAAGCCAGTCAAGCCTATAATGAACGGACTTCTACTTCTGGTAATCTTATCCAATGTAGATTTAATAACAAATTGAATGGCTCGGTTTATTTAATGTATTGAATTAGTTAAACACTATTTTGTTTTCTTTTTTTTTTAATTGAATGAATTATTTTATGCTGCCAAAGAGACACTACAAGTTGCAGTCAG